>NC_065595.1:2095000-2180000 GCF_024542745.1 Macaca thibetana thibetana
TGTTTTCAGTGAGGACAGGGAGAAACTTTAATTTGGAAATCCTTACCTATGACTATTTTGTCTGTCTAGGTGAAAGAGGGCAATTATAAGAAAAGTGGATAAGGGAATAAAAAACACCTCCCAATTTAATTTTCAACAATAGTAAAAGGAAGAAGAAGAAGAAGAAGAAGAAGGAGAAGGAGAAGGAGAAGGAGAAGGAGAAGGAGAAGGAGAAGGGGAAGAAGGAGGAGGAGGAGGAAGGGGAGGAGGAGGAGGGGAGGGGGAGGGGAGGGGGAGGGGGAGAGGGAGAAGGAGAAGGAGAAGGAGAAGGAGAAGGAGAAGGAGAAGGAGAAGGAGAAGGAGAAGGAGAAGGAGAAGGCCGTGGCTATTAAGTTGTAAATTGTCCAAAGCAAAGTAGACTGTTTTCTAAATCCTGCCTCATAATCAGGCATGTGTGCTTTGCTTTGGGAATCAGAGAATGATCTTTGCACAAGTCACTTCTCTCTTGCTTTTTCTTTTACAATTGCCTGAAATTTGGATGATGCAGGTCAGTTCTTACTCTCTGATCTGGGAACACTTGAGTTCAGAAAGTTCCTCTAAAAATATCTGTGCATTCTAGAGGGACAAGAGCTCATGAAGTGAGGTTAAACGTAATGTTCCTACTACCATGACTGGCAAGCAACAAAGGCTCCGTCCAAGCATGTAAGCACACATACATAGACACACACACACACACACACACGCACATGTACATGCATGAAAGCATGCACAAATACATGGAAAAGACACAAAAACACACAAACAGGAGAGTACACAAACATACACATATGAACATAAACCTACATGGAAACCCACAACACACATTTAAGCACACACGACAAACACACGACACAAATATGCACATATGAGCATGCACGTAACTATACAAACACATAACATACATGATGGCACACACAAACACGCGAGGGCATAGGCACACGTGTAAGTGTGCATGTAAACACACATTTAATCATGCAAGCACATGTAAGGGTACATATGACATCACATAAACACGTGTGTAAACATACATGAAAACACACACACTGATAATGTGCACGGCCGCAATCAATCATCACTGCTAGTGGGAAACTCGGTGCTTCCTTACTTTATTAAGTAGTTACCGTCTACTGTGTACTGGACACACTTCTAGGATTTGGGGATCCCGCAGTCAAACCATCAGACAAACCCCCAGCAGCCATTGTGCTTATGCTGTAGTGGGATGCTGAAGAAGCTAAGTGAGGAAGCAGCGCCCACAGTCTGCCCAGGGTGTGGGGCTGGGGCTGCAAACACAGCTGGTGAGTGGGCTGGGCATGCACGGGGCTGGTCTCCTGGGGCCTAGCCAGGGAATGTCTGTCGGAGCAGGAGCCTGGCCAGCTCGGTGCTGCTCCTCAGGAGAAGAGCAAGAAGAGCAGGGAAGGCCCCTGGGATTGAGAATTGGGGGCTGAGCTTTGTGGACTCGGGTGTTTCCTGTGGGACCTGATTGGAGCGGGCTCTGGAGAGGGTAAGGTGAGGAGGACCTGGGAGAGCCTTGTGGACACCTTGTTAAGGGACATTTGCAGGGAGTGTGGAGGCAGAGAAACGGGCTGCGGGAGGGAATTTGGAGGCAAGGCAGGATCATTTGGTGTCCTCTGAGAGGAAGCAATTAGCCGGGTGCACAGCAGGTGGGGAAGCTCCTGGAGAGGAGATGCCTGGTGATGAAGGGCTGGGACGGTGGCCAGCGAGCCCTGAGCCCGGGGGTCACCAAGAAGAAGGCCCCAGCCTGGGTGCCCGTGAGGAAGGCAGGGTACACAGTCCTCAGGGGTGGAGCGGGGGCGGACATTTGTGAAACTGTTTTGTTCTTTTTGTTTTTTCCTGAAAAACAATAGGGCATCATACTTGTTAGGGTCTTAGCTAGACTTAGGCAGGACGCATAAAAGCTATTCAATTTTGACAACATAAACAGGGTCCTGTCCATGGTCACAAGCCCAGTGGACGGCAGGGAGAACTTTGGTGGGGATGTTGGAGTTGAAGAACTAAAGAGGAACCAACGAAAAGTGTGAGCTCGCTCTCCTGGCTCTCAAGCCCCCTGATCCCTGCGAGAAGCGTGATGGGGACTTGGAATTTCAGAGTTTGTGTGCACCTCGCACAAACCACACGGGGTGCAACGTGGAAGGAAGCTGCATAGGTTTTCAATGATAACAGTTGCCATGGGCTAAACCAGCTACAATGTGCCATTTGCCGCCAAAAGATAGCTTGTGCAGAATGATTCCCCCTTGAAGAACATCTAACTTTTCTATATGAAGATAACAAATATCTGTTGTCTCAGTTAATCCACACACATGATCTCCAGAATTCGCAAACAGCAGCTCTGAGGAAACAATCCATCCAGGTATTCTGCTAGTGGGTGCAGAGAAGCACAAGGGTCTGAGCCCAGGCCCATCAGACTCCAGAGGCCCAGACGCGCAGCCTCCAGAGCAGGGCTCTGCTGGGGGCACAGGGGATTGAGAGCCAACGGCCTGGGATGGTGTGGACAGTCTGGGTGCTGAATCTCCTCGAATCCTTCCATTGCTGTCTTATAGCACTAAAAAGACTTTCCAGGAATTTGGGAACTTGGAGAAGCAACCCTGATTTCTTGGATTAAAGGGCAGTGGGATATTTTTGATAGGCTTAGAAATTTCTAGGTATATCTACCCCTAAATTATGTACATGGCTGTTGCCTATTAAATTTGCTTTTGTTGTTTTCAAATAGTAATGGTTTCATGTTTTTTGTTTGTTTTTTTCCCTGAGTACACTATAACTAAATGAATACTAGGGAAAAATCATACAGACTTACGCTTCAATACACGTACTCTAAACATTGTTATAACATGCTTCCTTCATGTAATAAATCACAAACATCATGTTGAGGTCAAATATACATCTACGTCACTAATTTGATAGTCATCTATCATTTCATCCAGTAGCCAATACGTATAATTTTTTCTCCGGTGTTTTACTATTATGGACAGTGCTGAGGGGAACAAATTGGTGCCTATATTTGTGTGCATTCTCTGAATATTGACTTAGATTAAAGTCTCCCTAGAGGAATTGTTGGATCAAGGAATATAAGCACTTACAAAGGTTCTAATGCTCATGGAAAATTTCTCGAAATATAATGTTACTCTAGTTTGGGTGTGGTGGCTCACACCTGTGATCCTGGTGATTTAGGAGCTGAGGCAGGGGGATTGCTTGAAGCCAGTTGTTGGAGGCCAACCTGGGCAACATAGTAAGACCCTGTCTCATAAAAAAATACGTTATGCTTAAGGTTGTAAGATTGTCCAATGGAATATGAAAACAAAGAAACAGAGCCAATGGAACAGAATGGGATGTGTATGTGAGAAAAATATATATACACACACACACACATTATAATATTGTATTTTATGTATATATGTATAATATATATGTATTATATATGTGTATAATATATATGTGTATATATATGTGTATTATATATGTGTATATATATAACCCAAGTTGCAGGGGTTATTATATATTATATTATATGTTATATATTATGTATTATATGATATATATTATATATATTATTATATATTGTATATAATGTATAATATATATGTACATGTATATATAACCCAAGTTGCAGGGGTTATTATATATTATATTATATATTATATATTATGTATTATATGATGATATATATTATATATATTATTATATATTGTATATAATGTATCATATATATGTGCATGTATATATAACCCAAGTTGCAGGGGTTATTATATATTATATTATATATTATATATATTATGTATTATATGATATATATTATATATATTATTATATATTGTATATAATGTATCATATATATGTGCATGTATATATAACCCAAGTTGCAGGGGTTATTATATATTATATTATATATATATATATTATGTATTATATGATATATATTATATATATATATTATATATTGTATATAATGTATCATATATATGTGCATGTATATATAACCCAAGTTGCAGGGGTTATTATATATTATGTATTATATGATATATATTATTATATATATTATTATATATATGTATATAACGTATAATATATATGTGCATGTATATATAACCCAAGTTGCAGGGGTTATTATATATTATATTATATATTATATATTATGTATTATATGATATATATTATATATATTATTATATATTGTATATAATGTATCATATATATGTGCATGTATATATAACCCAAGTTGCAGGGGTTATTATATATTATATTATATATTATATATTATGTATTATATGATATATATTATATATATTATTATATATTGTATATAATGTATCATATATATGTGCATGTATATATAACCCAAGTTGCAGGGGTTATTATATATTATGTATTATATGATATATATATTATATATATTATTATATATTGTATACAACGTATAATATATATGTGCATGTATATATAACCCAAGTTGCAGGGGTTATTATATATTATATTATATATTATATATTATGTATTATATGATATATATTATATATATTATTATATATTGTATATAATGAATAATATATATGTGCATGTATATGTAACCCAAGTTGCAGGGGTTTTCTGACCTCCACCTCCACCAAACACAAGTGTGTTACATCCTCCTGAGTCCAGGCCTCCACCAATGCCCATGTGGAACCGTTGTTAGCTTCTTTCAGGTCTTAGAGGAGGTGGATTTGTGTTAGCTTCACACTATCTCTTCCTAGCTTTTGTTAAAACACATTCAGAAACATGCATGCACACACAAACACACATATCCACAAAGAAAACACTAGTCCCGGGACACGGTCTCTCTAGGGGTGGCAGGTCATATGTGAATGTGAATATTATATCTGAATTATCTGAATGTAAAATTTCAGAGCTGAAACCCACCCTGCAGCAGTGCTTATGTCACCTGTGTCTGCACCTCCAGAGGCTTATCTTCTCAGGCAGACCCATTCCTTAACCGCAGCTGGGAGAGGTGCAGGTTTGTTGTCTCCTGAAGTTCTTGACTTTCTCCGTCCCACAGATGGGAAGCCTCCTGCTGATGTCCGGTGGCCGAGTCTGCTGTGACTGTCGGCTTTGCGCATGCAGACAGGCCAGTTTACTGAGGGAGTTAACAGCAGGATTCAGTGGGAGAGGGTCCTTCTTACTTCGTGGAAAACCCAAATGCCGTAATCCACCTTTTTTTTTTTTCTGGGACAGTTTTGTCCAAAGAAGAATTTTCTAACATTTGCTTTAGCGTGTGTGTGTGCGCGCGCCTGCATGTGTGCATGTATATATGTGTGTGCAAATGTGTATATGTGTGTATATGTTTGTGTATGTGCATATGTACATGCGTGTGTGTATGTGTGTATGTGTGTCTAGAGAGAACTTGCCACACAGGCTCATCGGTGAGCATTTCGTTCTGCCGATAGGTGGGAGAAGAGAAGAGAGAGCTGAGGCCCTGTCTGGTCCTTACACAAGTGTTGACATCACCTGCCTGTTTCCCTGCTCCTCTGCTCTTCTCTATGCTTGGTGTTGTCAAATTTAAGCTTAATTTCTCCAGGGAATACACCTCCTGCGGGTGTGGTGCACAAGGAGGCGATGGGACCTGGAGGGTCCATGGCTCCCTATAGGAACTTCCATAAGCTCCTGTCTTGTCCAGCATTCTGCAGGATGAGGCACCTGCAGGCCATACACCTGCAACTTCTATCCCCTGCTGGGTTCTCTAGGGCCTGGCCATGCACTCTCCAGTATGTAAGTTCAATGAACTGTATTGGATGCAATTGCCACCTCTACTATTTTCTCTGTCCTCACATGGGTTATTTCCTTCCATTTTTCTTCCTTCATTGTAATTTGTAGTTGTGATTAGAGAGCCATCAGAGATACATGGTCATGTTAAACCCACCAAATTTAATTTTTATATAGAAAGAGCAATCATTTTTAAGGGATGGTTGGGCCTTGGTGTTATTTTAGCTACAGGATCCTATAGATATGGCTTTGGTTAGGTTTTGGCTTAGGGTTTGAGATATGGCCCTTTTTCTGATCATGAGAAATTATTTTGATCCCTCTAATTCTTGATTGTGTTACCTTTGAAATGGGTCTGTAGCAGTTTGCCCTTAGGAGGCCATTGAGAGATGAAATGAGATAATCCATGTGGAACGTTCAGCCCCTTACACGTGTCAAGCACTCAAGAAGGCCTAGCTAGGTTTATTTTTATAACTACAAGTACTACTACTATAAAAACTCCAGAACTGAGTGAGAAAGCTTGTAGAAAAAAGGATTCTCATGCTCATGAGGATGGTGGCAAGAGATGGTGTTCTGTGGAGGCCACCACTGGACATGACAGGCATGAGGTTGCCTTCTTGTGGTTGTTCTCTGTGGTTGGTTCCCTGACACAGTGAAATTGTTTTTACCCCGAGTTGCTCAAAAAACCACTTAGTGTTGCAGGCTTTCCACTGGGTATCTCTTGCTTAGGGTGTTATTCGTCCAATGCTTACAGTCCATCGTGACAGCCAGAGGGCCCTTTTAGGCGGACCTCCGCTGCTGAGAATGCATGAAATTTATACCAGGGTTACTCCTCAAATAAAACGTGGCCTCTTAACCAGGTTTGCCTTTCTTCAACCCGAGTTTCTTATCTTTGACATGGTGTTTATGTCTCACACTTGGTAATTTTCATCCAGACACTTCTTTCTTAGTCACAAAGCTATTCTCTTCCTTCTTTCTGACTTTAAAAATTATTAGATATTTTAAATACTTAGTTTGATGTGGGTAAGAGGATGGAAAAGAAGAAAGAATATTTGCCTTACTAACTAATGTTTTGTCTATTAAAAACCAAAGTTGCAATTAGCCTTTTTTTCTTCAATGACAAGAGTTTTATTATGACAATGTCACTAAATTATTTGAAAAATCACATAATGAGGTATCATCAAAACTATTTTTGTCAGTTGTGATATACAGACTAATAATTTATGTCCTTCAATTTGCTGAAAGCAAAGAAATAAAAGCTATTTGACTTAAAAATGGATGTTTTACTCAGGTAATAATTTCCTTCCTTTTAATTTCTAGAAATTCAACTAGAAGGCTTTACCCAGACACAGTAAATGAATATTTTTATTGTAAGTTGACAAATTGTAATTGTATATATTTGTGGGGTACAAAGGGATGTTATGATGTGTGTGCACAACATGGAATGATTTAAACTAATTAATATATCCATCACCTCAAATACTAATCATTTTTTGTTGTGAGAACATTTAAAATTTGATATCTTAGTAACTTAAAAATGTATAATACACTACTATTAACTATAGTTACCATGTTGTGCAAATAGATCTCAGAACACTTAACATTGTTAAAATGTCCATACTACCCAGAGTGATCTACAGATTCTGTGCAATCCTGATCAAAATTACAATGTCATTTTTCACAGAAATTGAAAAAAAGTTCTAAAATGTATGCAGAACATCAGAAAACCCTGAACATCTGGCAATCTTGAGCAAAAAGAACAAAGCTGGAAATATCACACTACCTGATGTTAAAGCAGCACAAAGCTGTAGTAATGAAAACTGCATGGTACTGCTATAAAAGCAGCACAAAGCTGTAGTAATGAAAACTGCATGGTACATCAACCACTGGACAGAATAGAGAGCCCAGAATTAAACCCACTCATTCATGATCAAATTAATTTTGACAAAGTTGCCAAGAACACACAATAGGGAACAGAGTCTTCAATAAAGAATGTTAGGAAGCCTGGACATCCACATCCAGAAGAAAGAAATCAGATGCTTATGTCACATCATATACACACATCAACTCAAAATGGGTGAGACTCAAACCTAAGACTGGAAATTGTAAGACGACGAGAGGAAAACATAAGGGAAAAACTACATGGTGGTGGTCTGGGCAAGGAATTTTTGGATTTGGCCGCAAAACTCAGGCAACAAAAGCAAAAGTAAACACATGGTATTGCATCAAACAAAAAGTCTCCTGCACAGTGGAGGAAGCAGTGAACACAGTGAAGAGACAATCTACAAATTAGGAGAAATGATGTCCAAGCCATAGACCTGAAAAAGGGTTACTGTCCAAAATACATGAAGAATTAAAACAACTCAACAGCAAGAAAACAAATAACCTCATTAAAAATGAGCAAAGGACCCAAATAGACATTCTTGAAAGAAGGTGAATACATAGCCAACAGATATATTTAAAAATGCTCAACGTCACAAATCATCAGGGAAACACAGATTAAAACTACAATGAGAAGTCACCTCACTCCTGCTAGAACAAGCTGTTTTATCAAAAAGAAAATCACAAGCAAGAATGTGAAGGAAAGGGCACACTGTCTGTTGCAGGTAGGAACAAAAATTACTGCATCCATTATGGAAACTGTATGGCGATTCCTCAAATAACTAAAAACAGAATGAACACATGATCTAGCAATCCCACTTCTGAGTGTAGATTCAGAGATTTGAAATCTGGGCGCTGAAGACATATCTGCCTTCTCATGTTTATTGCGGCAGTAATCACCATAGTCAACTTACAGAATCCAAATCCACTCAAGTGTCCATCCACCAATGAATGGATTTAAAAATGTGGTATATGTGCACAACAGAATACTTCTCAGCCATAAAAAGAAGGAAATCCTGTCATTTGCAACAACATGGATGAACTTGCAGGACACCTTGCTAAGTGAAATAAGCCAGGCACAGAAAGACAAATACTCTTTGATCTCATATGTGGAATCCAAAATAAGTTGAACTTACAGAAGTAGAGTAGAGCAGTGGTTACCAGAGCCTGGTGGGGTGGAGGAACTGAGGAGATGTTGGCTTAATGGCTCAGTTTCAGTTAGACAGAAGAAATCAGTTTTTGAGATCCATTGTTATTCACTTTTGGAAATAAAATTTTCATACGGGGGCAATTCATGAGCCATTTTCTTTGATTACGGAAATCCACTCACAATTAATGCAGATCCTTCGACACATATATGAACACATAATTTTTGCACCCTGTTAATGATTGAAAATAAGCTTATTTTTCCATTGTGTGTATACATATGCTCCCTTATTTCAATAGCTTTAGAGCATCAAGGTACCTATGATTATAACAATGATAAATTTAAAAACTGAAATTCAGGACCATGACATTAAAGTCGTTGTAAACGGTCACATGACTTGAGTTAACTTTCTGGCATTTCTACTTGCCTTGGGAAATTTTCTTGGTCTTTCTGGGTCTCAGTTTTCTAATCTATAAAACAGGGATCTAGTTCATGGGCTGCGGGAAGAATAAATCAGATTCTATTCTACATTGTGCAGCACATTGCCTGGCATGTAGAAAGCATCAAATAAAGATTTCTACTTTCTCCTCTTCTTTATAACAATAATACCAAACATATTAATATTATAATAATAACGGTTATTAAAATGAAAGTTGAAATGTAATAAAATAATAAATTAAAAAATTGTCCTTGAATTCTGGAGTCATATGAAATTCTTTTTATGGAATCCAAGAATGTACCCTAAAGCAGGGGTCCCTGTCTCCCATCACCCCCAGATGGGACCATCTAGTTGCAGGAACACAAGCTCAGGGCTCCCACTGATTCTACATTATGGTGAGTCGTATAATTATTTAATTATATATTACCATATAATAATAGACATAAAGTGCATGATAAATGTAATGCACTTGAATCATCCTGAAACCATCCCTGCTCCCAGTCTGTGGAAAAATTGTCTTCCACAAACCGGTCCCTGCTGCCAAAAAGGTTGGGGACTGCTGCCTTAAAGAGATATATTCGTAATCCAGAACAGCTTAAGCCAGATTAGGAGAGGCGTGTGAAGTGTGTAGTAAATATCACGGTCAGGAAAACAACTGCTGGCTTAACGTATCATCCCTAATGGAAATTCACAAGTGCACGAGCACCTGATTTCAGGGCGTGGTATGAAGTGTTCTTCTGTGTTTGATATTTCAGGATGAGACACTATGGAGACAATAATGATGATTTAATATTCTTTAATGATTTTCCTGAGCAATGCTAAGAGGGCCAGGTAGTTGTTTAGTAAATTGAAAGTCATGAGAAAGGTCACGCATTTTCCTAAAATTTACGACCTTTATGTTTCTGTGCTCATTGATTGATTTGCTCCACAAACACTCGCTAACCAGCTTCTGCATGCCTGGTTCTACCTGACCATGACATTTTGCTTAATCGTCACACACTCTGCAACCTCCAGGAGTTATGAAGCTGACCTAGGGTCACCTCCTGGTACAGAGGACGTGGATTCTTCTGCAGATTTTCTGACTCTACATTCATTGTTCTTTCCAATAGAAGACGGTTATGCCTTAATATGGTTGTATATTTTAAATTTCAAGTTTGGAGGCAGTAAAAGAAACAAGATGTTTTAAAATCTTCCTTCTTTCCAAATCCCATTTTATAGTTTTGTTTGCTGCTTCTTGTCTGAAATCCATCTGGTTAAGTACTTGTTAGAGTAATGCTAATCTTATGCCAATCTATGAACTGTTCAAAAAATTTTGTTGTTTTCTAACTTCTCGTAACACACATCTTTAACAATAGTGAAAGAGCTTGGAAACATGATTCTGTAAAATTAAAAGCACTTGATACCTAAAAAGCATTATAAAGTAAATTTGAAATGATCTTCCCAAGAATGACAAAGGTTTCAGGGGAAACATGAATTTCTAAATGGCCTTCTATTTATCACTGAACACACAAGACATAGGACAAGCCCTAAATACAAAAATAATCAGACACTTCAGCTTTACTACAGCCAATAATGAAAAAGCTGCCAATAACATCTTCCTCTGCAGCTGATTTAGTAAAACTTTATGAAGAGAATAAATTTTATGTTTTAGTATACATGACAAGTATGTTCTAGATGCTAAGAAGCAAGACAGAAGAGATCAATATCCTCCACCGTATACCTGGATTGTGTCAGCTTCCAGTTATGATCTTGTCTCGGGGGGAAGAGCCAAGAACAATGAGAATTTCTGGTCTTGATGTCACAGAATGGTCAAACCATTTCAATTCCTACGAGAAATACTTATAGATGTACTGTGCAAACCTTTCTGCATTTGGTAAACACTCTGTAATGGGTGGCAGAAATCATCTATTTTGTCAATTATGTATCTAGCACAAGGCTAACTAAGAGGTTTATGCAAACAAGAATAAGACTTTTTAATGGCTTTGTTCATTTTGATCTCTCAGATTATAAGGCAATTCCATTTTACAGCTGTGCTGCTACGTAGCACCCCATTTGAATTTTGCCCCTAAGATAATCCTTAAACATAGTTTCAAAGCACATCGCATCCAAATATAGACTGGAGGTTGAATAGCCCAAGATGACAAGTAGGTCCTGTCGTGAATGATGGCAAATGTACGAATGGCCCCATAAAAATGTTGAGCTCAACTGAGCCTTGGAGATTCAGCATCTTCACATCACAGGTGTGAACACAGACGCAAAGTGGAATGTGAGTTCACCCTGTTGGCTTGAGGTTGAGCTCTTATTCACAACCCAGGACTCTTCATAGGGGAACACTGGCTTTCACTCATGATACAATTATCTGATTGGAAATGTAAAAATCTAGGGACAAAAAGAAAATAAAATACAGACTAATCTAAAATGTGTTTGCTGAGATGGCGACTGGTCTTTGCTGACCACCAAGTTAATTATGACTGTTACCCTTCACCAGAAGCATGGCCTTGTCCTCCACCAGGTCTCTCCAGCAGAATTCGTTCTGCAAATCCAGGAAATTAATTATTAGGAAACACACATTTGCCTCTATATTCTATGTAATTTGAGTAAAAGTAGATGTGAATCTGGGAAAATAATCTGGTTGTGTTTTTAATGCATTAGATGAAGTTATATTGGCAATGTCAGTAGAAAGCAAAGGTTGTCGGAAGCATAAAGTAGGTATTTCATGTTTATAAACATTAAATAGAGTTAAATATAAGTACAGTAGAATGTCTTCCAAGATTTCTTAATTCCTGTATTTATGAAAGCATTTCTCACACGGTGGGGCAGCGCAGACAGAATGTAGCTGGGGTCAGTATTCCTGGGGGTTCTGTTGGGCACTGCCAGGTTTCGCTGCCTCAAGTCCCTTTTGGAACCAGGTGTAGCTGGGAGTCACTCACCATGGGGCACAAAAGGCCTGTTCTTCTTCAATGCCCCCAAAAAAGTAAACCCAGTGTTATTCATCATTAGTGAGTTTCTGAAAATTACTGTTATCTTAGAATTGCATAATATTAGAATTGGACAATCCCAAGGGATCAGTTAGTTCTCATTTTGGAGAAAGGCATACAAATCTCCAGGTGGCTATGGGACATTCCACATTCACAGAATGACTAGTAGAAACCTGGCCGGTGTGTAGCTCACCGAGAGAAGGTCAGGTTGCTTGATGGAAACGCCGTATTTCTCTAGATATGTGCCTGTAGCCTGACTGGACATAAGCAAACAGAGTTGAAAGTAACTTAACAGATAACCATAGTTTGGGAGGAGGCTATAGAATTTCAAGGGGCAAATGGATGGTGAATGTTGCTGAATTAACTCCCATAGTATGTCAGACTGAAGACAGAGGAGGACTAAACCTTGGCACGAAAGCTAAGATTCCTGCAGCAGATCAGCCAGGTGTAAAACAGAGACAAGTTCCATAAGGTTATTTTTCAGTTTGTGAACTGTAAATTGATGTTTAATACATTGGAGGCGCAATAAATGATATTATTATTTGTTATCCTAAATCATAATAACATTGTTTGCAAGGTGCACACATGGAGCTCCCACTTTCCAATAATTTTCTCATTCAGTTCTGACTCAACTTATGGCTTAAGCTCTATCCACCCAATATGGCACCAATTTTCAGAAGCCACGAGTGGAACTGGAGACTCAGAACTCAAATTCGGGTCATTGTAACAGCAAAGCATGCATCTGTATCATAGATATTATTCTATAGTATCTATATAGCATCTACTATTCTAATATCTAGCAAAAGTCACGTGTCAGAGGTATTTGGGCAGCATTAGTACTCAATCTGTGCTTTAATTAGTAACACTGGCACTCACAGTTTCATGCCCACTATGAATATATTTGCCTTCTAAGGGATGATGGCCTCATGTATATACAACATACTTATATATATATGTATATATAAAATACGTATACATATATGTTAGAGAGAGGGAGTGTCTCACTCTGTTGCCCAGGCTGAAATGCAGTGGTGCAATCATAGCTCACTGCAGCCTTGAACCTCCCAGGCTCAAGTGATCCTCCCACCTCAGCCTCTTGAGTAGCTGGGACTCCAGACGTGCACTACAGGGTCTCACTATGAGACAGGATCTCACTATGTTGTGCAGGCTGGTCTCAAACTCCTGGGCTCAAGCAATCTTCCCACCTCAGCCTCTTGACATGCTGGGATTACAAGCATGAGCCACTGCACCCGGCCAGCCATGCATACTTTTGAAATAATTTTATTTTTCAAGATTTGCAGATACAGATTCAAGAATGCATTTATGTTTCTGGGGACATGGCAAAACTAATGCAGTCTTGAGATCTATTTTCCTGCAAATCTTGGGAAAAAATTATTTATGCATTTACACTGTCATAGATCTATAGTGAAAGCTATTCTGCCATGAGTTCAGGCTCCTCAGTTTCAAGAGGCAATAGGCAGCCGCTGAGGACAGTGTGCCTGGAGCACCAGGAGACTTCCCACCCTGCCCGCTCATGCGCTGGTCTTCCCAGGTGACAGGCACAGGTCTGGCACCCCCACTTTTGTATCTTTTACTAGAAAGTGTCTCCTCTGCAGAAGCCCTAACCTAGTAGCATTCACTGATGCATTAGCACATCCAGGGGTTTTTATTCAGCGTGGTCTTAAAGACAAACATGCTACCCAGCTCTCACCCCATCACAAGAAGTCAATGCCAGCATGCATGCATTTAAACAATATGAAAATTGATGTTTTGTGTAAGAGGTGGTAGTGACCTCACAGAGCAGGGTCTGTAGGAATTGGCTCATAGAAAGCTCCTGTGGTTGGAAGATCATCACAGGAGAAACTCCAGGGGTAGGCACTTCCTGATTAAATGGAATAGATTAGGTGAGGGTTGAAAATGCCATCAAACGGCGAAAAGGATCAGGTTAGATGAACATCTCTGAGAGTTGCAATTAAAATGAACTTTTGGCTGAGGGACACCCAGAGGGGAGGTCCTTCTGACTCCACGTTCCATCCTCTGGTCTGGGGTAACACTTCTGAAAACATAACAATAGAGGGTCCTGGGCTGTGAGTCACGTGTGGACTTTAGAGATCCCGGTTTTATTTCTGTATTTGCCTCAATAAATATTTTACAACAAATATTTCCAAGGACAGCCCCAGCGCTGGGCTCTGCCTGGCCCTGTAGCATGAAGAGCAGCCTCTCACTCCCTGGGGAACAGGCCACAGCACTGAGGCAGTGGGTGCTGCATGGCGCTCTGCAGGCACAAGGCCCGGCCCCACCTGGACTGGAAGGCCTGAGAGTCTGTGGCTGCCTTGACCTGCCTGAGCCTCGTGGGGCCCAAATGCCTAGTTGTGAGTTCTCCTGCTTCCCCCAGGTAAGTCCCCACCCAGCTAGAGCCCCGTCAGCTGGACCAGCCACCCCCACTTGTTCCTCAACTTGCCAGTCTGTGAAATTTTTCAAACAAGCTGGTCACATAATCCAGCGGGCAGGAGCCAGGGGCACCCCCCTCTTGTCATACAAAGCCTGCTCCCCACAGCCCTGCTGGCTCACTCTGCTCCCCTCCCGAGGGCAGCCCTCAGGTGGCGCGAGTAGTCCTCCCCTGGGCAGGGGGCTATGGGACTCACACACTGCTGTCCATTCCACAGCCCACGCTGGTGCAATCCGTGCTCAGTAAACGGGACTGCAGAGGAAGGGAGACCCCCTAACCTCTGGGTGCATAGGAGGGGATCCATCTCCCACCCAGGGAAGGAGGTGAGGATACTGAGAAGTTCTCTCTCTGGGACTTTTCATTCCTTCATATTTCCCATCATATCTTCTCTTTGAAGGGTTTTCATCACTTCGGGGTGATCCCCAAATTGTTTTGGTCATCGCTACGCTTCAAGAGAGATCTCAGAAAATAGTATAGTATCTGTAACTATAGCTCTGTCTCCTTGAAATAAATGCACATTTTTCAAAGAAGCTTGTAGATACTTAGATTTCCCAGAGCATGTAACTCATGAATTACAAGTCATTCGCCGAAACTGAATCTAATCAAGGTAGTTTGCCCAGACTCAGTTTCCAATACTCCAGGGGGTGCAGGCAGAGGGGCTGGAGAAAGGTGGCTAACGGGTTCTGGACAGACATGCTCAGGGCAGGGCTGGCCAGGCTGTTCAGGGCCCACACAGCTCGGAGGGTGATGCTCAGGGTCGGCACACTGTCTACAACCCCAGAAAACATCTTCACATAGAAGGGAGGATGTGAAGGGACTCCAGTGTGTGGATGGGGTGGAGAACACCCTCTAAACCGAATCACGTGTCCAGGAAACAAGTATTTGGGAATCTCAAGGAAATAGGTGTTTCGAAACCTAGAGTCAATTTTATCCATGCATTCTAAAAAATATGAAATGCTACCCACCCACCCACCCACCCACACACCCCTTCTCTTTCTTGAATAGCCCCAAAGTATTCCTCGAAAGGGCAATGGGAATTCACATCTGAGCTGGGAAAATGAGCCCTGAGAGACCAATGCTGATCAATCCAGACCCTGAAATATGAATAGGAATCAGTACCCAAGGATCAACAGATGGCCAAGGAGAATTAGTAGGATAACAGAGCGAGGGCTGGGTGTACATGTGCATACACTCACACCCACTCGTGTACACACACTGTGTACACACCACACACATTCACACATACACACCACAATTAACCATCTCTGAGAAACAGTGTTAACAAAGGAAACAAATGGAAGCATTAAAAGAGTTTCGTTTGTATTCTTACAGTAATTTAAGAGACCATCACATGTGTAAAAGACAAATTGTCTTGAGAAAGAAGCTGCCAGAATCCCCAGAACCTGATATTTATGGTGATTTTTGCATTCTTCTTTATGACATCCGGGGTCTGAAATATTCTCCTGTGCACATGCAATCCTTTCATTTTGGAAAATGACATGTTTCCTTTCCTGAGACGGAGTCTCATTCTGTCGCCCAGGCTGGAGTGCAGTGGCGCGATCTCAGCTCACTGCAAGCTCTGTCTCCCGGGTTCACGCCATTCTCCTGCCTCAGCCTCCTGAGTAGCTGGGACTACAGGCTCCCACCATCACGCCCGGCTAATTTGTTTCGTATTTTTTAGTAGAGACGGGGTTTCACCGTATTAGCCAGGATGGTCTCGATCTCCTGACCTCGTGATCTGCCCGCCTCAGCCTCCCAAAGTGCTGGGTTCTTAGTCCACTATTCTCCAATTCAACCCTCCAGAAAGGATAGAAGACAGAAATATTCAGTTCTCTGCATCCGGGCATTTCTGCTTTCCTTCTCAAAGGCTTGCAGTTTGGGCACTTGCCTTAAAAAAAGCGTCTTTCTTGAAAGCTAGTTTGATTTAGACCTCCCTCACAAACAAGCCACTGATACATTTACAATGTGCATACTATATATGAAAAAATTATTTCAATGGTACATTATATAAAATATCCTCAAATAACTGCACAAACTGCATAAGTATATTGTTTCTTATATTTTAGAATTCAAAATCAAGCCAAAAGAAATTTCACAATAACTTAATAATTTGCCCACCATATTCCTCTCATTGTCTCAAATACCATTTTCCAATGTGACATTGGTATAATTAAGTATAAGGTCCTGCATTTCATCATTAGACAAGCTGCTTTTTACACAGAAAATTCTTGGATTTGATTAGATTCTGAGGGTGGCAAAGAGTTGTAAAGCAGTAAGTGACATAAATTTTCCCCCGGGGCAAAAGGAAATGGGATGTTCTAAGAGCATGAACTTCCCTTAGTCTTGATTCCCTCGTTCCCTGTCCTGTTTTCACAATGGGGATTTCTTAATTTTTTATAGATTTATAAGCAACAGGAAAACCAACTTTCTATAATCCACCTCCAAATCTAGGTTCTGTAATACATCTCATAACTGACTGATTAGATGATAAGAAAGGAAATTTTTATGAAGCGCCTAATACGCGCCAATGCTATCCAAGGCAATTTACATATATTATCCATTTTAAGCTAAATAATAAACTTGGCCAAACTATTAAGACGATGGTTTTACAGATGAAGAGCACGACACTGGGAGAGGCTAAGAAAATTGGCCGGGCTCACACAGCTAATGAGAGCCAGGTTCTGGATGCCTGGCTTTCTTGTTTCAGAGTGCATGCCGTTTCTACTCTTGTGTATTGCCTTCCCAAGTGGGAGAATTTTCATTTTTGAGAAACGTTTAGAAAATTCTGAACGGTTAGAAGCTGTTTGAATGCCAATGAATTCTTTTGGAGGTTAGTCATTCTACTTACATGGAAAGCCTTCCCCTGAGGCTCTGTTTATCACTTCTGTATTTCTACTGGTCTCATCTCCAGGCACCCCACTGAGATGACTTCAACTCTTCACATTGCTTTCCCCTAAGAGGCAGTTCAGAATCACTATTACCACCATCACCACCACCATCACCACCATCATCACCATCACCATCACCACCACTACCATACCATCACCACCATCACAATCACCATCATCATCACCATCACCATCACCAACACCATCATTACTATCACCATCGCCTCCACCACCATCACCACCATCATCATCCTCACTATCACCATCATCACCACCACCATCACCACCACCACCGCCACCATCACTACTGCTACCATCACCACCACTGTCACCACCACCACCATCACCACCACTATCATCACCACCACTATCACCACCACCATCACTATCACCACCACTGTCATCACCATCACTGCCATCACCATCACTACTGCCACCACCATCACCACCACCATCACTACCATTACCACTACCAACACTAACACCATCACCACCATCATCACTACCATCACCACCATCACCACCACCAGCATCATTATCACTGCCATTACCACTAGCAACACCATCACCACCATCATCATCACTATCACCACCACTACCATTACCTCCACCACTACCAATACCAACACTACCAGCACTAATACCAACACCAGCACCAATACCAGCACCAACGCCATCACCACCATCACCCACCACCACCACCACAGTAACAAGAATGGTTTAATGCATGTAGTTTTCACCCAGTGGACTCAGATTTTGAATAACCTTCAACCCAATGAGCAACAGAACATTGTTTACTCTTCATTCATCCATATCTTACCTTGCCTGGGCCACCACCAATTTAAAGAACAATCAAAGTCCTTTATATCACATTTCCATTTTATGTAAATATAATTCATACCTAGCATGAATTCTTTAAGGGTCATCCTGATTCAGGTCTTTGCATATGTTTTATTTTGTGCATTTTCAGTTCTCATTCTCTTTTTATTATTAAGAGAGTTTCCTCTTCCTCCACCTGACATCCCTTACCCTATAACTGGTTATGATCTAAGATAATTTCTTTTCATCAATACCTTGTTTTGTGCTTTGTGTTGGAATAGCCAAAAGTAAAATCAATTCTTCCTTGACTCATAACGACAACCTACCAGGGAAGAATTTCATGGGTCCTAAAAAAGAGAATTCCAAGTGTTCCCTGGGTATACCATTTTTTCTTGTTTTTCAGTCGAGTCTTGGAAAAAGTTATTTGCCCGGTGGATGATTTAGGTAAATGTGTTCTTGTACAGCATAACTCATTAGATAACAGGTAGTCAATTAGCAAAGTAAAGCCACCTTCCCATCATACAACGTTGAGGACATTCCAATAACTTTATTTGATCTGAGTGCACGGTCACCTGGCTCCCATGTGTGGGAAGTCTGGCAAGCTGGCCTCCCACAGGAGAATCGCGGTGTGGCAGTTACGTCTCTCTTCCCCTCATTTTCTTATTAAGAATGTAGCAAAACAACAACATCAACACACACCCCTATATCGATATGGTTTACAGTATTGGATGCTAAGTACAGGCGATCCTTCTTCTCATGCTTTAGAACCGGCATTTGCCATCAGCCAAGAGGCAGAAACACTGAGATGTGCTTTCTGAGTTGTCTTAGAGAAGATAGCAGATTCTCTTAGAGGATCCTGATGCAATTGTGACCTTAGTAAGGACTCAAGATACAACCATGCCCCTTGGCCCCTGTAAACAGTCATTTTCTACCTCCCACGCTGTGATTTCAGTCAAATAAACAATGAAGTCAGATCTGTCAGAGAGTTCATTTGGCCAGTGTTACCTTTGCTTCATAAGGAATAAAACATGATGCTTTGTTTGTGCCAAGAAGATAAAGGGATGCATCTGTTCGGTGGCTACATATATAATAATCCACTATTTAAAAACAAGTCCTTTTGGCATACCTCACAGACCCAGATAATTTCCCAGGCTAAACTCAACGCTAACATTTATAAAAGACAATACGGAAGGTCCTAAAGCAGTATCTGTAGGACTAGACCTAGATAAAGACAGTTAATTATGCTCACAGATATTTATTACCTCAAAGTGTCTAAATAAAATGTAGCTCTTAAACTATTATCCAAGTAAGCCCAATGATTTTAACTGGCTCTTTTTACTTTGTATTGATAATCTTTAAAAAAAAACATACATAAGCACAATTTCTCAAAACACAACCAATACCAGCAAACATAATTTCTAAATGTAAAGAGCATCCTGAAAACTAATGATGAACTCATTTTCTTAGCTGGTGTGACCTTCGTGAGAAGAAAGCTTTGAAAGAGTATTCACCACGGACAATGCAAAACTTCGGAGTTTTTTATGAAAATTAAATGGTTTGTCCCCTGAAGAATCAGCATTAAAACCCTTTTATGCACTGGCATAAAAAATTAACCTTAACAAATAAAACTAAGCTGTGAATCATTTATCTTTGCTTATCTCTTTGATTACTGTATATTAATTAAGATGTGAATTACTACTTGAAATAAAAGGATGCCTGGAATCCAAAAAGAATGAAAAATGCAGGCTGATGTAAGGAGACAATGAGCTGGGTAATTCAGGAAGCAATTGAAAAATGAATGTTTACTTTTAATGTTTTACTTTGCTATTTTCCTTAAAAGAAAATCTATATAAATTTATATTGTTTGCACTCTGCTGTTCTCTGATAGTTGAAAACAGTTGTTCGACTGCACTGGTCTTTGAACGCTTAGATGGCAGGGCTCAATAATCTGTCTCAGCCCAGGTTAAGTGATGGAATTCATTTAAATGCCCCAGAAGTAATCATCCACAAAGAGTACATTATTTCTCTTTTATGAATTTTCAAACCTAATACTGATGGGTGGCATGCAATTAAACCTGATCAATATGTAATTTAGGTGGGCTGACATGTTTTCAAATTCTCAGAATATAGATTCTTTCAATATTGCAAGAGCTTAGCGAAATACTTAGCTCTTATAAAATAGCTAAAGCAGTTTAGTACAGTACAGAAAAAAGAGTAAGTTTAGCCAGAAGATATACAGGGAAGTAATTATACTCGGAGAGTCTAATTTTTGAACAGAAACCATAATCGGTAAAGGAAGAGTGCCTGGGATCCTGCTTGCTCTTTCTACCGCCCTCTTACCTTCTCTCTTCTACATAAGAGAAGCAAGAAAGGCTATCAGCAGGATTTTGTGAAGTACCATGTCAGCAATTTTCATGTACAAATACTTTCAAAAGCATTGTAAATACTAATTAGAAGATTGTCAAACCACATTATTACATTTACTCACAAAATTTTACATTAATGTATTACATTAGCACATTTATAAATGTAAACGTACTATGTTAATACATTTACTCACAAAGTTTTATTACCCAGAAATCAAAGTGAGACCCCCCCCAAAAAAAAAACACCCAGACCCCATGGGGGGGTGGGATTACCATAATGACCCTTTGTGTTAAGCTAATAAACAAGGGAAGTACATTGGCTTGTGACCCTAAAGGTGAAGGGGGACGCTCTCTGGTATTACTAATTAGCCTGCTGTCATCCACACAATGAGAATTACACTTGAGTTCCTATGATTTGACAGGATTCAATTTTAAATTTCATGCCTGAGGTCTTAAAGTGCTCTTTCACCCCTCGCATTTGCATGTTATCCATGGCCAATCAAATACAAACAGGGCTTTATGTTTGTGGAAGCCGGTGGGAAGCAGAGATGCATGAGGCTGGCCCTGCAACAACACCCGTGCAGCTCAGGGAGCCGGGTTTCCACACAGGCCTTGGCACCAAGCCAGAGCTTTTCATCATGGTGAGGAGTGTAGTATTTTCTGGACTTCCATCCACAGACAGGGCTTTTTTTTTTTTTTTTTTGGTCAAATGTGTGCTGAATGTTCATTAAGCCCACTCCTCTTCCTTGTGCAGATGATTTGCTTAAATTGGCTGCTCCTGACTGTGGGGACAATCGTCCTTCCCCTCATTTCTTGCTTGGAGCAGAACCCAGTGCCAACTCTTATTCACTATATTCAGGGAAACTTGTTTTCCGGTTACTCTGCCTGGGGCTGAGACCACGATAGCATCTCTCCTTCAAGGGATGGGGCGAAGGGAGAACCTCCTGCACCCATGATTCATTCGCTATTTTAAGACCAGGGAGATTCATACTGGTACTTACTAGATGAATATTAGCCATCAACAAATACACCCTTTCCAGTTCAATTTTCGTAACATCATTGAGTAAAATGTTAGCTCTATTTAAATCACACTTCCTCTTGAAACTTCACACCTTCTGCCCTGAAGTTGGTAAACATTCTGATGTAATAAAAGAAGTATCCACCCCTCACCCGGGTTCATTTAAATAAGCTCCCGGGTAAGAAATTGGGAAGAACAAAGTCACAACTTTACAAAGGCATAAGTAAACAAAAGGACCCTCTGCAATTCATCCTGACAACCTCAAATAAACACTAATGTGTTTTCTTGGATGTGCCTTTCAGAAATGCCTGAAGTGATGTGGAGGGAGAGGCTTTCTCTGAGCTATTTGCTGGTCACTGGGACAGAAATGACAAAGGATTCTGTCCATTAGTTTTTCAATACAATGCTCAATAGTAGCTGGAAATTGATGGGGTAACTGTGGCATCGCATTGAGGAAACTTATGATGCGGACAATAGCACTTTCAATAAAACGGCTTTTGATTTTCTATGTGTCAAACGTTTTAATATTAGGGCATTTCTAGGTCAATGAAGGGTTAATGTAGTATCATAAATCATATCTCAACAAGAGCCCTAAACTTGCTATGAGTGGGAAGTAGTCTGTTCAGGTCAAAAAAAAAAATCATCCAAAAAAATCACAAAATGTAAGTAGCTGAAGCAAGGTGGAAACCACATTTATTTCACTGCCCCCATACAGACATCAACATAGCATACTAAGGAGAGTGAATAATAGGTGAATTAGAAATTAATGATTCTCTGCAATGTAAATGGCAATTAAAGGCATGGGCTGCTCCAGGCTCGGTCCAAAGCCCGTCTCCATTTATTTGGTTGGAAACTCACAGCATATGTAAATGTTGCAATTGAGCTCTGCTACGTCTTTATTGAAAGCTATCATCTTCTGTCCACTTTAACCCCACCAAGTACACTTAACGTTGCATCTATTCACTCACCTTTACAATAGAATTTCCACTATTATAGTGTTTGGCTAATCTTTCGGTATGAATAAATAATGATCACTCCAACAAGCCGTAGCCTCACACATGACACCCTTGATGTTACGATCAGCAAAGCTCAATGATTTACATCGATTATAATCCTACACGTCAAAGTGTTGCCTGGCAAAGCTACCTCGTTGCTGTTATTTGTGGGATTTTTTTTTGGTCTGAAATGCTCAAAAAGAGCTATTCTTGCAGAAGGTGTAAAATGGTTAATTTTTTAACTCATTAAAAAAAAAAAAGAAAATGAAACCCTTTCACCACCATTACGTGTAAGTGCAATTAAAAAAAGATGACAAATTCAATAAGATTTAATGAAGAACAGAAGGAATGCAATGAAAGAACACTTTTCCCATTTTGTTTGTGCTTTTAGTCTAAACTAGCCACATATATCACACCTTGCACAGAGATTGTTTTCAGAGAAAAGAGCCATTTAAACACCCTTATCCAGAGGGAAAAGATCACACAGCAAAGTCCCTGCTTTCATGACATACCAGAGTCTGCAGAGTCGGGGAGAGACACAGAACCACCCTCTGTCATGAGGTCCCAGCTCCTTAAAAATCATGCAAACAAAACCCCAACAAACCAAAACAAACCACAACTCTGAGAGCAATGTAAACTTAGGCACAATTTGTCACTTAAAATCTGCAAATCCCTGCAATATTCGGTGCTAGCCTGTGAAACAAATGGGTTTCTGGGAGGGAAAGCTGCATTGACAAACCCAGCAAAGAGCAATTTTCTGTCGTTTAATGAAGGATGGAGAAAGGGCTTGATAAAGTACCCACTCATTACAAGTTTGTTTTTGTATGTGTGTCTGGATGGCCGACAGAGAAAATGTGCATGTGTTGATGAAAAGGTAAAATCTCCCCAGTTCAATCTTCTTAGACAAGTTGGAATTGTTAAAAGCAATCTTATTTTATTGGGAATTCATCTGGACAGTACCGAACAAAGAGACGCCTGAAATAGCAGCCTGTTGGCATTTCTTTTTAGCTAAAATCATACAAAATATTGTAATTGTTAGAGTTTTACATTTTCTTTCGACTCTAATGTATAGCATTAAAATGATGTATATATAATCTTAGAATTTATAAAATATCCAATTAATTTAATTTCTAGCCAGTCATACATATACATGAAATGTGTTCTATAGCTACATAATTTCTATTCTAATCTTCTATATTAAAATACATAATACAATGACAGATTATATTACCCCTATGACTGTTATATTAATTTTGTTATTTGTAACAAACAACAATTGAAACCATCAAACAAATAAGCAAATTTCCAAATTTAGATAGATAAAAAATAAAATTGAATACTGCTTAGTTGGATCAAAGTTCTAGAAATCAGTCACATGGAATCAAAATATGTTATAACTTTAAAAACTTGAATATATAAATTATCTTAGTTTAGTTATTTGAAATCGTGAAAAAAGATCAGACATTTTTTCTTATTTTAACAACTGAAATTGTAAGGAAACAGGATCACAGGGAGATGAGTGCTGAGCAAAGCTGTCAGGAGATACTTCTTAATGATACTGGAAGGGATGTCCTAGCGCCGGGTACTTGATAAGGTTATTAAGAAGATACGTTGACACAGCACGCACGCACGCACACACATATGATTCTGGAATAATCTAGGCATCATCTACACACAGTTATGTGGATTCAGGCATGAATAGCAAATTCTGATGACACTCAGTCTTGCAAAGCCCTGGTCTAGTGGACGGAGTTTGCAACTGAAGGTGCCTTCTCTCTCCCTGTGAATGTGAGGTGCACTGTCTGCTTCTTCCTGCCATAGCGAAAATCTATCGGCAACTACTTAAAATTTAGGCCTTTTCTGTATTCCACTTTTTCTTTCAGTTTTAACCCCAGTGTGCTGTGTTTGTGAGACTCCTGTTCCTGCCCCTTACCAGTGACCCACTGTCTCAAGTGAGGATGCCCCCCTGTGTCCGGGCAGGAGGGCTGGCCGCCTGGCATTTCAACCTGCAAAAGGCCTGTTTTCAGGACCAAGTCCAGAGTCAGAGAGAACCAGGGCACGCCACTGCCATGTACTGCCTGAAGCAGAGTCATCCGCTCATGGCAAACGTTAGGGGCCACAGACGGAAGGTCTTCATGCCCACACCAGAAGGGTTTTGTGTGGCTTAGATAATTTTTAAAAAAAATTCAGCTAGCATTTAAACATTGGGATGTTTTTATATACATGTGTGGATTTTCAACTTTTATTAAAAATATGTGGATCTGGCCGTGTTGTGTTCCCGTTGTGCAGGGCACAGTGGGCTGCAGTCCAGCCACACGGCTCCCTGCAGGTGGTACAACCTCCCTCCAGCTTCCCATCTGCTCCTGCTCACCCCAGGTTCTGCAGGGCCCGTGAGCAACTTAGCTCAGGCCCTCAGAGGGAACCGCTGGCTCTGTAGGAAACTTTTGTGGCAACAAGGGAATGGACAGAAGAATGCAAAGAGAAAGGTTTCTTTTCTAATGGAAGTACTCTATTAATTTAATTTTACTATCTGTGAACACCATTATTTTCTATGATAAGTAGGGATCACAGCATCTTAATGAATCAAGTGTTCACTTATTAATTCCCATCTCATTCACCAGAACTGTAGTAATTATATCAGGATGTGCAAAACTCTAGAATGTCTAAAATGATTAAGCCCCCAAGTGGGAATTTAATTGAATGTATTATAAGCTTTTGAAAATTCAAATGTGTACATTTGCCCCCGTATCCATGGGAGATAAGTTCCAAGAACCCCTGGAGATACCAAAGTCCACACATGCTCAAGTTCCTGATATAAAATGGTGTAGTGCCTGCACATAATCTGTGCACATCTTCTGGTTCACTAACATCAACTCTAGATTACTTATGATACCAACTTCAGGGTAAATGCTATCTAGTTGCTTTCTGGATTGCCTAGAAAATAATGACAAGAAAAGTCTCTGAACATGTTCTGTACAAATGCAATTTTTTTTCCTGAATATTTTCAATCTTGGTTGGTTGAATCTATGGATGGGGAATTCACAAATACAGATGACTGACTATGCATTGGAAACATTTTTAGCAAACAGTAAAAATTACCAGTGTCCTAAAGTGTTAACACATGAAGTTGTGCTCTTAAAAAGATTAATGATTATTTCATTATAAATGTCAACTTTATATGTTCTGATATGTATTTTTATAAATGATTATGTTAATGCATTTATTAGGTGCTTTTTTCTTAATTTCAAGACTTCATCAATCACTTGCAAAGAAGGTTCAAAAACAGAGAAGTTTAGGTGTGACCCATCAGGATTTCCATACACAAGGTGAGTGAGTTAGACAAGTGCATAAACATGCAAATCATGAATGGGAACAAACAGATGACGTGGGGAAAGGCAGGAGGGCTGTCTGGGGTTCTCTGGGCTGGGTGACGTCAACTGGGCTGTAGAGCCATTTGGCATGGTCTCAGAACACACACACACACAACGCATAATCTCCCTTCACGTCAGATTAAATTTCAAGGTGCATCATGAACAGCATAAGCCAACATCATTGGTATTTTAGCAAGATCATTTGCATATTAAAGGCTAAAGATACTTAATTTTGATCATGTGATATGAAAACGAGCACACCATCTATTTGCTTGTCCTGTGTTTTTCCACTGCAGACAGAACACACAAGGGTCACTCTCCATCCCCACCTGTTATGGTGCTTAATTCCCAAACACCCCCTCCTCTTGTGATCACTGCTGAGCGCCATGCACAGAAGAGACGCGTGGCATTTCTTGCCCATGTGGCTTGGGACAGCTACACAGAAAATACCATGAAAGCAAGGCTTACAAAGTTGGGACCTGAAGAAACAGGACATTCTATCTCATTTTCATGACTAAATCATTTTATGATGACAGAATTTGTACCTTCCAAAAATATATTGCTAAGGTTAGTTTATCGCCCAGGAATGAACTTAGAAAATAACAACTCCACAACTTAGGAATGGAGAATCACAAGCTGTAGCTTTTCACTTAAATGCAGGAGCTAAGCTATGGATAAGCAAAGGCATACAAAGTAATACAACAAACTTTAGAGACTCAGAGGGGAGGGGTGAAAAGGGGGTGAGGAATAAAAAACTACGTATTGGACACAATGTACACTTCCAAGGTGACACAGGTACACTAAAATCTCAGAATCTACCACTATGTATAATTCATCCATGTAACAAAACCCACTTGTACCCAAAAAGCTATTGACATTTTAAAAAATTAAAGAAATTGACTGGGCGCGGTGGCTCACGCCTGTAATCCCAGCACTTTAGGAGGCCGAGGCGGGCAAATCACGAGGTCAGGAGATCGAGACCATCCTGGCTAACACGGTGAAACCCTATCTCTACTAAAAATACAAAAAATTAGCCGGGCGAGGTGGCGAGCGCCTGTAGTCCCAGGTACTTGGGAGACTGAGGCAGGAGAATGGCGTGAACCTGGCAGGCGGAGCTTGCAGTGAGCCGAGATTGCGCCACTGCACTCCAGCCTGAGTGACAGAGCAAGACTCCGTCTCAAAAAAAAAAAAAAAAAAATTAAATAAATTAAAATCTTCAGTTTATGGTGAAATTGAGAATCGCTGCTAAGTAGCATGAAAGAACATTTCTTTCCCCAAATCACACAATTTGGTTCTTGACTGTAACACCTCATGTGCTTGCTTGGCTGCTAAATATGAATGTAGTGGTTAGTTAATATTTTCCTTCTAAAAAGTCACTAAAATTGGCATCTTCCTTTCAGAAAATAACACGTTAAACAATAAAATTTCAAGGTGCATTTGAACAATTATTTAATAATAAAAGTTTAACCAAGCCTTTATAAAATGTAAGTGCGGATGGGATTTTTAAAAGCAAAACTTTAAAGGACAAAGGCTTACTGGATAGAATGCTTACAAGCACCAATAAAAAATACTTAGACACAAAAATATACATAAGGTATATTATTACAAAAATTAATTTTAAGCATTTAATATGTGCCACATATGGTTCACATGTCAATGAAGAAAGTATCTGCACACTCCAAGAGAGAGAAGGGTACAGTGGTAACACTGCCAGGATATCCATGGGCAGAGCAAGGGCTCAAACCCTGCCCTGTCAGAGTCAAAAGACTTTATGATGAATCAAGGACTCCCTCTACCTCCAAATAATGAGAAAGAAATGACTAACAATTCATTTGGAAAAACACAAGCAGTTTCAATAATAAAGAGTAAATTGCAATTAAAAAATATAAGCTGCATTATATAAAAATCATGAATTTGGCTCAAAATTAGAAATATAATGGAAAATATACATTTTTCTAAATGATTGTATTTTAAAAGTATCAAACACTTTAAAGCCCAGGACAATTTAAAGTATAGATTCCTTTTGACATATGAAATGAAAAAGTGCTATTTGATTTCAGGCCAAAGGTAGGACACTTTTCTATTCTAAATAATCATACTTATTCTCCACATAGAAAAATCCATACTTCTCAATTTAGTATGGAGGAAACCACTCCTGGATGGGAGATGGGAGAGCTGGCTTTTGGTCCTGACTTAGTCGAGCCTCCATTTAGATAGAGCTTATCGCTGTGGCACCTTTGACTTCGTGTTGGTCAAGGGCTGGTCTGCTGAGTCAACCTCACTGCCCTGGGCTCAGTGACTGGTTAGAAGCTCCTGCAAGTGGGCCCTATGTGGGATGGGCTTTCCAGACCTACCTTCAGCTGCTTTGTATATCACATTTCATTTTAAGGATAAGCTCTGCTGGTAGATAACAGTTAGGCTATCTTTGGCACAGAGGATTTATAAAGCCCTTTACTGACGTAACATACTACAGATTTTCCCACTTGTTTTCCCAGTAACGCGACTTTCTCAAAGCAAGTTATCTTCTGTAACCGGTGATGCAATGGCAACCACAGCTCTAAGTTACGGCTGAGTTCCGGGGTCATTTTCTCCTATAAAAAGCAAATCATCCATTCCCTGGGACCAAGTCTTTGTGTGCATATAAATGTGTTTATGATTCACATATGGGTTTCTCTAAAAGTAAGATTTTACAGACAATTTCTATAATTTTATGGATGCTGTGTAACTTTTTATGGCTATTTTGCAGAAAGGATTAAACAAAATAATTGGGATTTAGGGTACTGTTAGTTAAAAGGCTGTTATCAAAGTAACTTTGTCCCCCCACAAATATATACTTCATTTTTTTTTAAATGTGAAATTTGTTTCAACCACAGAAATGTATCAACAATGTAAGGCTTTCACAGAAGATGTTTATGCGTCCTGGGTATGAGTAATGCATAAAACAAAATAATGATGACGATAAAATTTTTAGTAAAATTTATAGAAAAAATATCACTTCCTTGAGGGCAACGATCATGTTTTTCTTTGCTGAAATTCTCACAGCCTTATTTATCATAAAAGTTCCAAAAGATACTTGTTGCGTTTGTGATTGAATTCTGATAACAGTGGTATACACAGCTAGAAAAGTAAAACTCTTAAAAAAACAGAGGCATAATGCACTATTTATATGTAAGAAATGCTCTTTAAAACACTCTCATCTTACATATGCATAAGGATTACATCTCTTTTTATTTTTACTGTAAAGCAAATGATGACTGTATTCATCCTGTAATGATCCTTGGTGCATATGGAGCTCATCACCACCTGTCCTGGTGTTGAAGGTATTTGAAGAAAAGCTGATGCAGCCTGGTCTGCTCCCAGGACCAGCTCAGTGCCCAGTGCCCAGTGCCCAGTGACATCACACCTGCCTCCCATGTGAACAACGGCCAGGTGAACAGCATCTCTTCCTGATACTGAACACGCCTTCAGCTGTGCACCAAGCGTGCGTGCTCCACTGTGTGACTGTTTATTGGTAGAAATCGTATGTGGCCCAGAATGAAGAGAGGCCCCAGGTGGGCCTGGAGGGAGCAGAGCCGGAAAATGTGAAAAATCAGGAAGTGACAATGACCAATATAAAATTCAGCATGTTCACTTTGGAGATACTCTTAAATATTCGAGATTTGGCTAAGCAAGGATCATTGAAATACCAACCAGTGTTTCATATACACAGCAAATGAAATGCCAACATTTTATATACATAAGACCCCACCAAAAAGTATACACAATAGTCAAATTCATGCAAGAATTGTCTGCGGACTAGCAGAGAATCAAAACGTTAAAAGGCTCTGTTTTCAAAGTAACTTGGTCCCTCTGCAAACATACACTTGATTTTTTGAAGTGTGAAATTTGTTTAACAACCACAGAAATTAATCAACAATGTAAGTAGATAATCAAAATAATGGATTTCACAACAAGTAAATATTAACTAGATTTTTCTAAACGCAAAAAATAAAAACTACCCTCCACCAGCACCACGGGTATTGCAGGTGGCATTCTGGTAGCCACACCTTCTGCGGTGGGCAGGGTACAATGGGCTGTGGACAGCCTTTGTGGGGAACTTTGTTCTTCTCTCTAGGAAACATTACTGTGAATGTTCAATTGCAGTGAAAAACAGCTGACCTTCCTTCCTCCTTCTGTGTCGCCTTCTCTATTCCTTTCTCTGTCTTCCATTTGTTTTCCTTCTTTACTTTTGAACTTTTAAAAATAGAGGTAGGCTGGTAGGATGTAGGCTGTTGAGTGTGTGCTAGGCACATGTCTGCTTTTGAGCACGAGAATACGTCACCCTTGTTTACAAAGACCCTGGGGACATTCTTCAAGTACTATTTTGTCTAACATGAAAATAGACGTCTATTACTTCTAAATCTCAAGGAGAAAAGAAAACATTAAATTGAAAAAACTGTAACATCAGCTAAGGGAGGTTTCTTTCATGTGGATTTTGGGAGACATGTGAGAGACAACTGGCCATTTTTTATAAGGAGGGATGATGCTGCTTATTTCATAATAATTTATCATCTCCAATCTCCCTGCTGTCTGCTCTGAAATGTGTTACAGCTATCTGTTACTGAATTTGAGTGACTTGGCAGCAATAGTCTATATAAATGATATTTTCAAGATTTTCTTCATGGTTCAGGCATTATTTCCCATGTATTCCCAATATATATATATGTCTACACACACATGTATATATGTATTCATAAATTTGCCAATTTCCACAATTTCTCAGGTATACACAAACATAGTACACCCTCTTGGTAATTAGCTCATTTAAAATACGAGCGTGAAAAACTGCGTAACTGTGTGAAATGACAAATATGTTAGTTTACCTCACTATAGTAACCTGATTCTATACCTCAAATATACACAGTAAAATTTACTAAAAATACAATACAAAAATGAAAATATTTTATAATACTTCCTAAGGAATATTTTCCACAAAATTTTCTGGTTTATTTTGCCAACTGGTGAATCCGTGCATACATGTCAGGTATAATGATCTCCCAAACAGAGGGTAAAACACATCTAATCCTTCTCTCTCCCCCAACCATAAGACAACAAAGAAAATAACTCACACTACATAGTATACACAATGAACTAACCAAAGGGCCTGGTGGCTTCAACATAATGCTTAGAAAGCACACCTCAATTGTGGTTTTCCTTGTGTAAATATCAATCTGATCAGAATATAGTATATTATTGGATTTCTAATTTTCTGTGAAAAGACCAGGCTATGTTAAGCAGCCTTTAGCAAGCTGTCACAGATGAGACCAATAAGCACATCCTGCCTTAACACCCAGCAAGGGTTGCCTAGGATACGATGTCGAGGGACGAGGGTCAGGAGTCAAACTGACCAATATTGAGTAAATTGCATTGGTCTGAATGATTCCCCCTGAGCTAGTAATGATATTGCAAGCACATAGTTTGGTCTGCAGACAGATAAATACTACATTTGAAGATCAACAGAGAGCTGCATTTGGCAATTGTTATATATGCATGAATTTGGTTTGTGTGTGTGTAAAATATATAAAAATATGCATGCCGAGGCTAACATGACAATGAGTTGGATATACATTAACTATATATTACTACAAGGGTACATATATATCTACTTACTCATGTTTTTAGTTGAAAGTAAATCAGGGCTATACACTAATTTATACAAAAATATAATAGTAAAAATATATACAATATTTTTTATTTTGACATTTATATCCATGAGTCTTGACCTTAAAGCATATGCTGATTTTTCAGGATACAACAAAACTAGAGAAATATGATCTAAAGAGTTATTTTTTTAAGAGTCTCCACAAACTGTTTCAAACACATGACATGAAAGTTTATTCTCAAATTTAATATGCAACCTAAAACTTTAAAAAACAAACATGAAAGAGTTCGGTGGTAGTCTTCTTAATAACATTCTTCTAACCACTAAAATTCATACTTTTTTCCTACGTAATCAATGTTTTAATCTATAATGCAGCCTTCCCATTAATAAGCTGGCTGAGTAAGAAGTCGATGCATTTCTAAGCCTTTTTCTGCTTTCTCCTCTTTGCCTTTGACACCGTTTGGTCTTTCCTCATAGTTTGTCATGGCTCAAGGATTAAACATTAAGCATTAGTGCAGTTGCATTAAGAAAAGACCTAAAATGGCGAGAGACTCAAAGCATGCCAGGCTGGATCTATAACTCAGAGGAAGACGAACATAAACAGAAGACCCAAAATTTTGAAGACTGGCCTAGGTTGACCTAGCTCTTGCCGGCAGTTTTTAGACCTGTCCTCCTCTCCAGAATTGTCCCTCTCTCCAGAACTGTCCTCTTCTCCAGAACTGCCCCCCTTTCCAGAACTCTTTCCTTCTCCAGAACCGTTCCCCTCTACAGAACTACCCCTCGTTCCAGAACTGTTCCCCTTTCCAGAACTGTCCTCCTCTCCACAGCTGTCCTCCTCTCCAGAATTGTCCCCCTCTCCAGAACTGTTCCTCTGTTTCAGAACTGTCCTCCTCTCCACAGCTGTCCTCCTCTCCACAGCTGTCCTCCTCTCCAGAGCTGTCCCCCTCTCCAGAACTGTTCCTCTGTTCAGAACTGTCCTCCTCTCCAGAACTATTTCCCTCTGCAGAACTGTCCTCATCTCCAGAACTGTCCTCCTCTCCAGAACTGTTCCCCTCTCCAGAAATGTTCTGCTTTCCAGAACTGTTTCAGAACTGTTCCTCACACCAGAGTGGAACAGTCACAAGTAACAGAGTTAACACTATCTAAGATTCTATCATCTTTAATTTAAAGTTTTATAAACAAGTCAAAGAGAAAAGACTGAAGAGGATATATGAAAGGTAATTTCTGTTGGAGAAAGGTTTCAAACATTTTGAAAATATTATAACCTTGCAAATTTATAACCTCAATGAAAATAGACTTTATCATCCTTATTTACTAATGTATCTTTCCCAGAAATGACTTAATCACATTTTCTGTACCATGATGAGATTTATGCCCTTGGCTTGAAGGATGTTCTCTCATGTCTATAGTATGGCACATGCACGTTGACGTGTGTTTATGCATAAAACAACAACACAGAATGTTCTGAAAGTATTTGGATAAGTATGTGAGTTACTCATACTATATAATTTACATCTTTAAAAATACCCTTGTTACCATTTTCTAGTTTAAAAACAAAAGTCAAAACTGGTTTCCTAAAAAACAAAGGGGCATGTGTTTTTATGATTTAATGGATGTCATTTGATATTTACTGTATCTAAATTTATAGATAAAGGACAGAAAAAAAATGGCCAGTGCAGCTCTAGATGAATGGTTAAGAAAGGAATTATCCTAAGTCTAAAGTAGTGCATTTATAAAAATGCTGAGTTCCGTCTGTGTTCAATTGGGATACTGACCAGAGGGAGGCTGGAGGCAAGATAATTAAGTTTCCTTTACTAATTTAGTTCTTTGTAGCATTTGCAGCTATCTTTTCTAAGTGCCTGCTGCCCAGTCCTGTCACCTTTGATGCTGAATTGGCTGCCAAGGTGAAAGATGCTACCCTGAAAATCCTCATTGAAGGGTCCCTTACATTACGGCCTGAAAGGGGGCTGCCCAGATATTTTAAATTTGCTTGTTTTATTTCACACATGTCCTGCAATCTACACTAATTACACTGAGATTTCAGTATTGGTTTCAATAGAGAAGTGATTGATAAGGAAGATGCTAGGGAAATCTATAGCAAATAATAGAAAGGAAAATTAATAAATCACAGCTCTATTCGCATAAAGAAAGAAAATTTTTTGTAAGGTGAACTATTTAAAACACAATTAGCTCATTCATGTCTTGGCAGCAGGAAATACTGTTTTTAGACCTGCAGTGAGCTCGCTCTTCACTTGAGATTTAAACTGACAAGTAAGAAGATGTGTAGTCTTGAACTTGTTCCTCTGCTAACGAGGTCTCACTCACCTTGCTCCTGAAGACACATCCTCTCATCTGTGTGTTCCTGCATGCAAAGGAGAGGCTATTTTCAGGCCATTTCCATGCTCTGCTCCAGACATTATGTATTGAAAATACCAGTACACGGGAGAGAGACCGGTGACTCAAATGTGTCTCTTTAGGACCCTCTTAAAATCAACGCATCCAGTATTATTAAAGACATCTTTTGGGGAAAATATTTTGTTGGAAATATCCTAAACTCTGAAAATGCTTCATTAAAGGATCTTTGTGCTGTTTGTCCCCCAGGTCCTTAGGGGTTGCCACTCTGTTTTACCCTGGAGTTCCCCTCGCTGGTCACTCTACACCTCAGCGGAGGGCGCAGGGTCATCCTGGTCTCCGGCTCTGACCAGTACCTATTGCCAAACTGATGTGGTTTGGGCGTCCCCCCAAACCTCGTCTCGAATTCCCATGTGTCGGGGGAGGGACCCGGTGGGAGGTGGCTGAGTCATGGCGGCGGATCTTTCCCGTGCTGTTCTCGTGAGGGTGGATCACGGGGCGCGTCTCTCCCGTGCTGTTCTCCTGAGGGTGGATCACGGGGCGCGTCTCTCCCGTGCTGTTCTCCTGAGGGTGGCTCACGGGGCGCGTCTCTCCCGTGCTGTTCCCGTGACAGTAGATCACGGGACGGGTCTCTACCGTGCTGTTCTCGTGACAGTGGCTCGTGGGGCGGGTCTCTCGCGTGCTGTTCTCGTGACAGTGGATCACGGAGCAGGTCTCTCCCGTGCTGTTCTCGTGACAGTGGCTCGCGGGGCGGGTCTCTCCCGTGCTGTTCTCGTGACAGTGGCTCGCGGGGCGGGTCTCTGTTCTCGCGAGGGTGGCCCGCGGCGCGGGTCTCTCGCGTGCTGTTCTCGTGAGAGTGGATAGGTCTCACGAGAGCTGATAGTTATAAAAACGAGAGTTTGGCTATGTAAGTTCTCCCGCTTTGCCTGCCGCCGTCCACGTGAGACGTGACTTGCCCCTCCTTGCCATCCGCCATGATTGGGAGACCTCCCCAGCCACGTGAAACTGTGAGTACAATTAAGCCTCTTTCTTTTGTAAATTGCCCAGTCTCCAGTATGTCTTTTATCAGCAACATGAAAACGGACTAATACACTAACAAGCCATAAACCAGCACTTCCAGCCCAAATCTTCTCCTGAGAAGGAGAGAGAACACAAATGGCTCCACACTTTTTGGCGGTGTAGTGACATTCCATTGTCCTGGTGTTTCTTGTCACCCCCAGACACCGGCAGTACGTTTCCAAACTCTCCTTTCTTCTCATGTCTGAAGATGAGCATTCTCTAAGGGTCTGCTATTATTCCTCTCTTTACCTCACACCTCATTTTAGATGATCAGCCATTGTCTGGGCTTCCCTGACGTCTCCGCAAGGAAAAAAATAGAGACGGCAAGACTAGGTGTATTGACTTGATATTTTAAGGCATTTGTGATGGTATCAATACATCTCTTCCTGATGGCTACACTACTCCATCTGGATATCCTTCCAAAAGCTGAAGTTCAACATGTCCAATAACAAATTCCAATTTACACTAAGCAAAGCATCACACATACACCACAGTTTGCTATGTAGAATAGTTATCACATTTATAATGATGAAAATTATAAATAAAATCTCCAGTGACAAAAACGCTGACTATATTTTTAAAGCAAACAGATTATAATGCTAGAAGCAGGCACACACACACACACAAACAAATGATCTTCAAAGAAAAATTTGCACAACAAAGATTTATTTGGCCCTTTCTGGGTGTCAGACATTGTGTTCTGCAGATTTGACACAGGAGAGCATATCTGCAACTCACACATAATATTTAGTACTGAATGAATCTATTAAAAATGCCGAAAACCAGTGGCTATCTCTTAGAAACCATAATTATGGTCACTTACGGCGATTTTAAATTTCTTGCTTTCACTTTGTTATTTACTGCAAATTATTTAAAATGTGTGTTTATTGTATAATCAGAAGTTATTTCAAACAAAAAAATATAAAAACTCATGGCTCTCTCCCTCACGTGTTCCTAATCCAGCTCCCTTTCCCTCTTTATTGCCGGTTCGGGGCCTAGCAACAAGAATATTGGTGGCTTCTGTCTCCTCTTTCCTCATTGGATCCATTTCTAACTCATCAGTGATTTCTGCCCTCTTTTTCTGAAATTTCCACCTGTTTTAATCATGCAGCAGGCACTTCTCTGGTGTCTTTAGCTGGAGCGAGCTTCCTCTAACCACCTCTGTCAAAAGCACACCCAATCTCTCCTCCCATCTACACCTCCACTTTCTTCATCCCCATTCCCGTCATCACTCATGTGAATGCCAGGCCCACTGTGTCTACACCTCCATCTCGAGTCATCACTCCTCAAATGGCTGATGCATGGGCACTCCTTTCATTGACTTGTAAGCTCTTAAGTCTTGGGGTCCTGTCATCACTTCCTTTCATGCAAGACTGAGCACACATCTAAAATGAATTATCAGGCTGGGCTTGATGGCTCATGACTGTAATCCCAGCATTTTGGGAGGCTGAGGCAGGTGGATCATTTGAGGTCAGGAGTTTGAGACCAGCCTGACCAACATGGTGAAACTGCTAAAAATACAAAAACAAAATTATCTGGGCTTGGTGGCGTGCACCTGTAATCCCAGCTACATGGGAGAATGAGACAGGAGAATTGCTTGAACCCGGGAGGTGGAGGTTCCAGTGAGCCGAGATCATGCCACTGCACTCCAGCCTGGGCGACAGAGTGAGACTCCGTCTCAATAAAATAAAAAGAGTAACTCACATCTTCTTTCCCTCATTCAGATTCACTCTCAGCTCTTTCCCCACTCTGCTCTGTGTCCTGAGGGGTTTAAGCCGTGGGCTCCATCCCTGGACTAGCTGGTCATCAGCAGGATTCGTCCAGGGGACCCCATGAATGGGGAAGACAAAATTAGGGCCTTTGCTCCTCAACCCTCTCTGTGAGAAGCAAGGCAGGCGGGCCCCTCCCCAGCACACCCCACCCTGGAGGCCCACCCTGTCCACATCGCTTCTCACTGCAGGTCCGGGTGAGGCCTTCCTTTGCTCCAGTTCAGTCTGAGAGGAAGAGCCTGCGCCTACTCCTAGTAAGTTGTTGTGGCCCCCTGTGACCCACCCGCTCCTACGTGAGCAACCCCTTATCAAAATCCTCCAATTGTTCTAGGTAAATATGTCACACATTTCTGGCAGTTCTAACATATTCCATTCGGTGGTCTGTTCTGCTGGGTGGAGGAGAGCGAGAGAAGAGATGGGCACTGGGAAACCAGAGTGTGTGCTAGCCTGATTGAGATGGGTAAATTTAGAAAGTGTCATCATCATTTTACTTCAAAGACTCTGGATTTCCAGGGTGTCATATCTATCAATATTTAAATATAAAGGCAAGAATTCCAGTCCTCCATGGATCAATAGTAATTATTTTAGAATAGTCGGATACATTGATTTATCCGCATCTCTGACCCCGTCCACTAACACGAGTAAGCAGGAGTTGCATGTGTGCTCACATACATGAGGGGCGCGGGGTGTCTTGGCCAGGTGGTACCCCACGATGGCGCTTGCCGGATAACCTGCACTCAGCCTCTTTTCTTGGAGTTTGGGTATTTGATCTTCACGTTGTTACTCATGTGCGTGTTGGTAAACACTTAGGAAAAATGGAAGCGTGGCAGTGTCTTTAATTGTATAGAGTTTATACTAAAGGGCATCAAAATCACCCTCTCTTTTACCTTTTAACATGCACAGAATTTATTACCATTTAAAACAATTTTTCGAAAGTCTCTAATTCCCAGTGGAACTTCTGGAGAGGAGGCGACTGGGCAGCTGTGTGTTGTGCTGGTAGAACTGAGATCAGGTCACCTGATGAAGGAGATGCAGTTTACTTAATAAAAGTCTAATCACTGAGCAGTCAATCTTTACTCTGTGCTGATAAAAAAAATTGTGTCCAATAAAAAACAAACCCAGACTTAGCAAAGAGAGACGATATTCAGTAGGGATATTGCAAGGGAGAAAAAGTTACTATGGCCACGGAGGGAGGAGGTCATTGCCATGGGGAGAAGCCTCCAGCCGTAAGGTCTGCATGTCTCCCAAGGATTAGGAAAAGGGTTTTTCTTTTCTAAGGAGAAGTAAACAGAGCTACAGAAACTGGGTGTGTAGGTCCAGGAATGCTTTCCCTTGAGGTTGGTCTGTTCTCAGGAGGGCCTGGTGACAGGGCTGTCTACGGGGCTCGGACTGTGTGTGGGGACCTGGAGAAGGCAGAAAGCTTGGCCCATATTTGACTCACAAGCATGATGTCTGACGCATCAGCGGGAATGAGTAATCCAGCTAATCATGCACGAGGCACGGAGTTTGAGGGACTCGTCTGGACTTCTAGGAAAACAAAGGGACACACTTTGATCTCACCTAAGTCCCATGGGGAGGGCGGTGCCTTGGGTGAGGGCGGTGAGCCGTTTGAAGGAACACCATGGTAAGATTTCTTACTCTTCACCATTTTCCAGGATCACAGGGCTCAGGTGAAGTCCAAGACTGTCAGAGGCGTGGATAAAGTTAAAATATTTAACGTTCTCAGGTAAAAATAAAAATTTTGTTGTTCTTTTCCCCAAATATGATAGTAGATATTTTCAGAATAGAGAAGGTAGAAGCGTAATAAAGTCTCCTTAGCTGCAGGTCTCAAAAAAAAACAAAAACAAAAAAAACAGAATATATTCTTAATTTTTTAACATTGTTTAGGATGTAATTCATGTAATTCACTTAGGGAACCTAATGTCTTTTGTAGTGCCTGATTAATTTTGAGACTTAAGCTTTGGACTCAGAACTGAGCTGGACTCTTGCTTCACTTCACTTCACTGAGCTGCGTGGGCCTGGAGGGATGGTATGTTCTGTAACCTCATCTGCAAAATGGGAATAGTTATAGCACCTGTCTCAGAGTGACTGAAAGACCAGGTGAGCTCGTATCTACAAAATGATGTCACCGTGTCTGCTTCATATTTAGAAATATTTAATAACTGAGGATTATTCCTATTAATATTAATAGATGAATAAAATAAGGTTTTCTTTTGCATCTTCATTGCAAAGATAAGAGAGACTACAATATTTAAAAATAAAATGCTGGCTGGGTGTGGTGGCTCATGTCTGTAATCCCAGCACTTTGGGGGCTAAGGTGAGAGGATTGCTTGAGCTCAGGAGTTTGAGACCAGCCTGGGGAACATGGTTGTCTCCACAAAAAATACAAAAATTAGCTGGTGTGGTGGCATATGCCTGTAGTGTCAGCTACTGGGGAGGCTGAGGCAGGAGGATTAATTGAGTCCAGAAGGTGGAGGTTGCAGTGAACTGAGATTACACCACTGCACACTAGCCTGGGTGACAGAATGAGACCTCATCTCAAAAAAAAGAAAAAAATAAGTAAAATAAAACAGTATATGATTATCATTAATACAAATGAAGTCATTTGAAGGATATCAACTTTTTCTTTCTTTCTAACTTATGGTACTGTTTTAAAATTTAATTGCCATAATTGTTAAAATTAGATGAATGCTTCAGGATAGATATTTTCCTGTTATGTATTCTACCAGGACAGTATTATCAAGAATATATTGAAATTAATGCAAACCTAAATGAACCAAACATAACAAGCATACAATATAATTTTTTAAATATATTTCACATTTCAAACTGTAGAGAGGAAATATCACATTGAGGTTGAAAATCAATTAATTATAACATTAGAAATGAAATCGTAGAAATATTAGGAAACTCACAACTTGAAAAGCGTCTTCTTCGTGAAATGTACCCTGGCTCTTAAGTACAGTACAGTGCTGAGAATGTCACTGTACTCTTATTACAGGAGGTAATGAGGCCTTAAATTGGGGAAAATTTAAAGACTAGAGTATTTTATTGGTATAACTTTCCAAAATGATTACTTAGGAAGCGAATAAATGGATAATTCATCAGGAGAGTAGAATATGGAAACTGGGATTAAAAGTAACCCTTGTCCGGCAGGGTGCGGTGGCTCACGCCTGTAATCCCAACACTTTGGGAGGCCGAGGCAGGCAGATCACAAGGTCAGGAGATCGAAACCATCCTGGCTAACATGGTGAAACCCCGTCTCTACTAAAAATACCAATGGATTAGCTGGGCGCAGTGGCGGGGGCCTGTAGTCCCAGCTACCTGGGAGGCTGAGGCAGGAGAATGGGGTGAACCTGGGAGGTGGAGCTTGCAGTGAGCCTAGGTCGCACCACTGCACTCCAGCCTGGGCGACAGCGAGAGTCCGTCTCAAAAAAAAAAAAAAAAAGTAACCCTTGTCCTTGAACATTATTTCTACCATTTTTACGCATTCCAGTGTGGGTTCCTGTTTCCCAGCCTCCCCATCCCTCACTCCCAAGACTTTTTCCCCGCCTTCTGCAGACTGTTTCACAGCTTCGCATCTTCGCACACGCTGTTCCTCTTAACTAGACACATGCGCCGAGCGCACCCTAACCCATCCTTGTTCCCCCTGGTTCAGCCACTGTCTTCTCTGAGAAGCCCTATGTGGGATCGCAGCGGGGTGTCAATGCCATCGACTCCGAGGCCCTGGACCCTCCGTATCCGGCACTTCCACTGCTATATTCCCAGTAACAGGTTGAAATGGAGCCACTGGCTCTTACGTTCTGTGTTGGGAGTTCCTTACAGAGAGAGGCTTAATCTTAGGATCTTTGTGCCTCTAGGATTTGGCATCAAGCTCGGCGTAGAGTAGGGGCTGGATAAATATCTGTTGTATTATTTCAACGTTTTTATGCTAAATGTCAAAATCTAGACTAAGTCAAACATCGAAGCTAGAGGATGCAATATCTTTATGTGAAGGAAAAGCCATCTCTCTTAGAAATACCTTCAGAGGAAGACATTGTAGGCGCAGAACAAACGTTTCTGGGCACCACATGGAACTGAAGGAAATCGAGTTTTGGGAAGTGGAGTTTTTGTAGCAGGAGCCTTACATAGCACAGGTTGGGGCAGAGGATAGAAATGGTTTCTTATTATTGGAATCCATATGCTATTCCCAAGACAACAGGGGTTCCATTCAGATCTTTTACATATAATTTAGTTGTAATTTATTGGTGAGGGTTGGGGGAGTAATTTTTTTTATTATTTTTTTTTATGACGAGGTTAGGGAAGAATTGAAGAGGAAAAATGGAAGGTAGTAAAAGTGTTCTCCATAAGGTAAGAGAGAAATGCAGTGAAGAGGAGGGAGGAAGCAACTTGAGAGACTGAGAGATACAGAGTGGGTGTGTGTGTTGGGGGGTGTCTGTGAGATCATGAGTATTAAGTCTTGTATTTGCATGTAGACTAAGTGTTGGGTGGATGAGCAGAATGAGCACGCTCACTCACAGTCACTGTGAAGGCAGCACATTTTTTTTTTTTTTTTAATTTTAAGTTCTGGGATACATGTGCTGAATGTACAGGTTTGTTACACAGGTATACGTGTGCCATGGCGGTTTGCTGCACCCATCAACCCATCCTCTAGGTTTTAAGCCCTACATGCATGAATGCATTAGGTATTTGTCCTAATGCTCCCCCTCCCTTTGCCTCCCACCCCCCAACAGGCCCCGGTTTGTGCAACACATGTTTTAAAAAATGGTACAGGTAAACTATTTTCAATACAATGAAAGTGTTTTCACCATGAATTGATGTTCGAGGGGAAAGGTTAGGGCGTCACGATTATTTTTGGAAAATAAGAAAGACTAAAAATGTAAAAACAACGAACCCGGCAATCAAGAGATAGTATCACACAGGATGTCTTCTAATTTGGGGCTCTCAGGGACTCAGGCCTGTGAGCTCTAAATTGAAGCTGGAGAATCCCAGGTCAAGGGGCAAGGGTTATAAATCCACAGACTGAGAAATTTGCCCTCCAAGAACACGCCCTTGCTCACTGAGTCTGAGTCATGCAGTACAAAGCCTGGCCTTGGATATAAGATTCTCTAATTCACCTGTGATGGAGGCGACCTGGGTCCTCCCCCAGGTAAACGATGCTTGAACAGGGGCACTTGGTGACAGATGCGGCCCCGGCACAGCAGCACTGGCCTTGAGATTCCACATCAGCATCAGTGTGGACCTGGGAGAGCTATTGCCTTTTGCAGACCCAGCCTGGATTCTATTTTTAGTTTTCTAATCCTTTAATACTCTTTCCTAGGGATCTGCATCTAATATCCTTAAAATATCAAAATTTCCTTCCTCTGAAATGAATGGATGTAAAATATACTGTTAGTATTATAGTAACTGAAATCAACAAGTTACAATTCATGACTGTTGCTTCATTTTTTTCTAATTTTAGAGGGCTTAATGAATCTGTTCATGTTGTTCCAATATTCCTTAATGATTTACTTTATAATGATTAATTTTTAAAGTGTAGAACCTTCTTCCAACAAGGACCACTGAGTAGAATTTCCTCAGAGACGATTTGTGAGTCTCCGTGCATGAGTCTATGGCTAAGGTTGAAATTTAGAAGTTGGCAGCATCTAACCAAGGACGTATTGAAAATTACAATAAAATGCCCGAATTGTCTCTTTATGTGGTTATGTAAACTGTTGTTAATTTTTGTGAGGGGAAATAGAAGGGCCCACTACAGCAGAATGGCAGAGAGATGCCTCTGCAGCAACAGAACGAATACTTGCTTTAAAAAAAATGTCAAAATGTGGATGTGCCTCCAATCATTTAAAAAATAGAAGGTGATAAGTTGAAAATGTCAGGTAATTGGCAGACAGATAGAAAGTTAAACTGTGTCCTCAGTGAAGAAAATTAACCAGCAGCTGCCAGCAGGGACCCCAAGGTCATGTGAATGCCAGAATCAAGCAAAGCCCAATCATTCAGAGGGGGTTCTCGGCTGAGATTTCCCTTCCCTGGTCATTTTCAGATCTCTTAGGAACTGCCCTGAACTACTGCCAACATGTGTTCATTTCTAAAAATTACATAGATTGTGATTTATTACCCATCACACTACAAAAATCCACTGCGAATTAAATCAGCCCTTTGTTTAAATTGCTCCCCGGCAATGCGCATCATATCATCATAAATGACATTGAAGTTATAATCTGCAGCCCTTGGCCTCAGCCGCTGATAAGGCCCCACCATGGGACGATCAATACTTACTATTCATTTTTGAAATTATCTCCACATTGATCCCTGAACAAGCGCCAGCAACACAGAGGCACAGTGCCTTTAATACAATAATTATATAAAGGTTTACAGGCTCATCCTCCCAGCCAATAAAAGCTGTCAACTGGCAGGGACAGTTACAATCCTATAATCCATCAAAACGCTGTTCTCTGACCTATGGGCTTCTGGGCTTTCAGGAGACCACGATAAACATGCTCGTGCCGGAGAGGAGAGCCGCACAGACCTGCTAAACAAAGGCTGCAGATGGATGCCACCGATTAACCAGAAATCCTCCAAGTAGCCTGGTGTACTATTTTCTGTTAATGAAGGAAACAATGAAGGATTGTCTATTTGCTAATTGTCATTTACTCAGAAGGAGTGCAGCTAGCCACTTTGCTGTTTTATTTTTTGGTCTTTAATTGATCAGGTTTGACTTTGAACCGGATGATATATGGTAATGAAGTAAGCCCACAGAAATCATGGTGCAGACAAGTATCTTAGGAGAGGAGCAAGTGAGTATCTGAGAGCAGGGAAGGGAGACGATCAATGGGCAGGACGAATAGTGTCAGCGCTCACAAACAGGCACACACACGTGCAGTGCACATGTTCCCACACCCAAATATTCATGCACATACACACATACACAGGCACCTACAACACACGCAAATGCACCCACAAAAACATAGGCACATACACATATGCACGCATATATACACATACATATAAACCGGCATATACAAACACATACACATACACATGCAGCATGCACACACACACACATACACACATGCAATACACATATACATCTACACACATGTACACATGTAAACACAATACAGAAGTACACACACACAGACATAGATACATGCCCCACACAAGACACACACACAAACATGCCACACGCATGTACACATGCAACACATATTCATGCACACATATGTGCGCACACATATACACACACACACGTCTACACAGAGACACACCCCCACACACAGCTATGCACACAGAAACACATGCACACACAGACACACAGGTACATGCATATACGCACACTCAAACACATTGCCCACAGGAACACACACATACTTAAACACACCCCTACGCACCCATACACACCCCTACACACCCATACACACATACACCATACAGAATGACAGTAACAAGGCTTCCTGCTCCAGTTTCATTGGATACTGTGCATTCACTAAAGAAGACTTGCAGCTTGTTCATGCCTGAGTGTGTGTATTGCCGTTAAAATACCACAGAGTCATTTGCTGAATCCGTTTAATGTGCCATTGAATTAAATCTTGCTTAGGAAAATATTAATAGGCTGAAAAAAGTTAACTGAAACTCCTTTGCATTTTCGATTAATTTTTAACTGTTTTCAATTATGATTTGAAAAACACAGTTATTGTAGGAGTATGGCGGGGGTGCTGGAGGGAGGGGCACATTCCATGAGGGTGTAGGGCCCAGATGGCGGACTTCCTCTCCCAGCTGAGCAGTGAGGGGGCCGTCACCCCAGTGCTGTGGGTAGGGGAGGGTTGAGCAGAGGCTGGTGTGGGACGGCCATGGAGCCTTTGTGCGTGCACAGATTTAGGGTGTGCAGGTGCTGAAGAAACACAGCTTCGATTTCAATATGGGCTTAGATCTCAGTGACTTTAACTCTTACCTTAGTCCAGGGTCTGACTTTCAGGTCTCCACTTGAATTCCTCTGCTGCCTGAGGATTTAGCCAATCTGTTTCAGAGGTGGTGTGCGTCTCAATAGTGTCAAACATGACAAGCTACTAACTTTTTAAAGAATTTTGGATAATTTGTTCATCTTTTAAAGTTGTTAATGTCAAAATACTCAGGTGAAATGATCCCCTGGTATGAAGGGAGCGGGCTCGTGTTATTTTTTTTGGAGTAAATGTTTCTACTTTTTTCTGAGTGGTTGAATAAGATTTTAGATAAGATGATTTGAGAAAACTTGGCAGACCAAGTTTATCTACTGCGGGCCAGAACAGGCAAATTGCAGGGCTACACATGGTGGGCAGAAAGTGTCAAATCATAGCAATGCAATGAATGCAGAAATTCTTTAAAAAATACATCAGATTTGGAGGGTTTCTAAATTTTTTTTTTTTTTTGAGACAGAGTCTTTTTCTGTTGCCCAGGCTGGAGTGCAGTGGCGTGATCTCAGCTCACTGCAAGCTCTGCCTCCTAGGTTCACACCATTCTCCTGCCTCAGCCTCCCGAGTAGCTGGGACTACAGGCTCCCGCCACTACGCCCAGCTAGTTTTTTTTTTTTTTTTTTTTTTTTTTTTTTGTATTTTTAGTAGAGACGGGATTTCACCATGTTAGCCAGGATGGTCTCAATCTCCCGACCTTGTGATCGGCCCGCCTTGGCCTCCCAAAGTGCTGGGATTACAGGCATGAGCCACCGCGCCTGGCCGGGTTACTAAAATTTATGGTAGGCTTTGATATCTTCTGATAGATGAATTTTTAAAGTATTTTTTAAAGCTACATTGCATGTCAATTACAAGAATGCACTGGAGATAGAAAAATCAGTAAAGCATGAGCCCCTCTTTCAAAGCACCCACGGTTGAGAGGGGGCAGCTGAGATATGAGGGACACCCCAGAAGCGTAGTGTGCACGTGACCTCCACAGTGACAAGCAAACCCAGCTCCCAGAGGAAGGGCATGGGGAGCCTTCTGAGGGAAACCAGGGTCTGGAGGGCACTGTCCCGACATCCCGAGAAGCAATTGTCCGCGGAGGGTCATCCACCCACCCGCCATGCTTTCCTGGGTCTGTGCACGCTGCCTCTGCCAGAGGACATCAGTGAGCAACTGATGGCAAGTGGAGGGTACAGAACCTGTGGAAAAATGCAGAGGGAGTCACAGTGGACGCTCCTGCATCCTAACAGAGCATTTGGTAGCACGGACAGCGGCAACTTTCTGTTTCAAACCTAAGTGAACGCCTGAGTGTTGGCTCCTGCAGGCTCCTCTAAGGCATAGCACCAGATGTTGTCTGCAGGGGTTCAAAGTTAGCCCACAGGGACATTGCCGATTCTGGCCCACGTCCAACCTGCGCCCCCACCCTCTTCCTCTGGCTGTTCCAGTGCCAGCTTTGGGCTGCAGACTCAGCACACGCCCATAACCAACTGTCCTGCTTGGACACCACTGCGAGAGGGTGGGCTCTCCTCTATGGTAGCGGCGCCAGGCAAGGGCTGCACAAAAGTTGCTCTAGGAAGGCGTAGGAATGCCAAGAGCTCCTGACCAGGGTCCTTCACTGTGACGAAGACACAGGTGTCTATCCTGCCCTCCCTCACAAATGTCTACAAATGATCAAAACACGTAAAACTCTAAGGGAAAATGTAAAACAAAAGAAGCTTGTTACTTCCCAGAAAAGGAAATTATGTAACTGAATTGAAAATTGGGAATTTATAATGAAGGCAAAAATCTGTTTTAAAATTCTCTCCCAAGAGGCTCTATTTGGAAGTGATGGTGCTCTCAAGATGGGTATTTCATATGAGGAATCCCACTAATCAGGACTCTTTCCACGCTTCGAGAGAAAGTTTGAAGCTTCTGTAAGCATAAAACCGTGAAATGAGTCACAGAGAACTTATGAGAGGCTTCTGCGGGCACACGGCAGCCTCCACGCTGTTCTCTCCTCGTTCACATCCGCCTGCTGCACACCCCAATTCTCACACGCGCCGCCGTTCTGGTCTCCTCCCTGCTAACAGGGAATTCCATGGTAAAAAGGTAAGTCTGTTCACACGTCTGCGTTGCTTAAAAACCCTCAGTGGCTTGCCAATTTCTTACAATAAAGCCCAACATTCTTGGGCTTTATTATTTAAATCAATTATTTAAATTTATTGATTCTTAACTTTCATTTTAGTTTCAGAGGTACATGTGCAGGCTTGTGGTATAGGTAACTTGCGTGTCACAGTCCTGTAACGGGGTGGGACTTTGTATAACCATCTCCCACGTATTCACTTAAACGTGGGGCAAGTGCCAGCAGGAGGGAGGACTAGAGCAGTGGGGCAGCTGGCACCAGACAGGTCCTATAAGCTGGGATGTGGAGAGTTACTAGGACGAAAGTAAAGGTGAGAAAGGGAAGAATGGAGGTTGAGGCATTCAAGATGAAGGAATCTGTAGCGCAAGGTTCCAGAGTAGGGGACCACAGGGCTGTGGAGTACGGAGATAAGGCTGGGGTATCCTGGCCAAGGGTAAAAGTGGTACAAAATGAAATCACTGAGCTTGGAGGAGCCTGCTCTAGGTCTATAAAGACATGCACTTGTGTGTTCATCACAGCATAAAGACATTTGCATGTGTGTGTCGGAACATAAAGACACAGGCACCTGTGTGTCTGCCACAGCATAAAGACACATGCACGTGTGTGTCCATCACAGCACAAAGACACATGCACATGTGTGTCCATGGCAGTATAAAGACACATGCACAAATGTCCATCGCAGCATAAAGACACTTGCATGTGTGTGTCCATCACAGCATAAAGACACAGGCACATGTGTGTCCATGGCAGCATAAAGACACATGCACAGATGTCCATCGCAGCATAAAGACACTTGCATGTGTGTGTCCATCACAGCATAAAGACACATGCACATGTGTGTCCATCACAGCATAAAGACACTTGCATGTGTGTGTCCATGGCAGCATAAAGACACAGGCACATGTGTGTCCATCACAGCATAAAGACACTTGCATGCATATGTCCTTCACAGCACTGTTCACAATAGCAAAATCATGAAATCACCCTAAATGCCCATCAACAGTAGATTGGGTGCAGAAAATGTGGTACACACACACCATGGAATACTACATAGCCATGAAGAAGAACAAAATTATGTCCTCTTCAGCAACATGGAAGGAACTGGAGGCCGTTATCCTTAGAAACCTAATCCAGGAACAGAAAATCAAATACTGTACATTCTCACAAAAGGGAGCTAAGCTTTGACGATTCATAGACACATGTACATGAGGGTGGAGGGTGGGAAAAGAAAGAGGAGTGACAAACAGATTCTATCAGGTACTAGACTTATTACCTGGATGACAAAATATTCTGTACACCAAACTGTGACACGTGAGTTACCTATACCGCAAGCCTGCACATGTACCTCTGAAACTAAAATGAAAGTTAAGAATAAATAAATAAATTTAAATAATTGGGGGAGAAAAGAATGTTGGGCTTTATTGTAAGAAATTGGCAAGCCACTGAGGGTTTTTAAGCAAAGCAGAGGTGTGAACAGACTTACCTTTTTACCATGGAATTCCCTGTTAGCAGGGAGGAGACCAGAACGGCGGCGCGTGTGAGAATTGGGGTGTGCAGCAGGCGGATGTGAACGAGGAGAGAACAGCGTGGAGGCTGCCGTGTGCCCGCAGAAGCCTCTCATAAGTTCTCTGTGACTCATTTCACGGTTTTATGCTTACAGAAGCTTCAAACTTTCTCTCGAAGCGTGGAAAGAGTCCTGATTAGTGGGATTCCTCATATGAAATACCCATCTTGAGAGCACCATCACTTCCAAGTAGAGCCTCTTGGGAGAGAATTTTAAAACAGATTTTTGCCTTCATTATAAATTTTTGCCTTCATTAAGAACTTACAGTAGTGTACACACAGTTTGGTGTACAGAATATTTTGTCATCCAGGTAATAAGTCTAGTACCTGATAGAATCTGTTTGTCACTCCTCTTTCTTTTCCCACCCTCCACCCTCATGTACATGTGTCTATGAACTTACAGTACTGTAAGTTCTTAAAGACAGAAAAAAGTCCTTTTCATTTGATGATGGTATTTCTAGTGCAAAACACAGTGACCTAAAACTGCTGCCACTCCACAAATATTGTCAAATGAATAAAAGAGTGATTCCTGGCTGGGCGCGGTGTCTCACGCCTGTAATCCCAGCACTTTGGGAGGCAGAGGCGGGTGGATCACAAGGTCAGGAGATCAAGACCACCCTGGTCAACATGGTGAAACCCCATCTCTTCTAAAATACAAAAAATTAGCCCAGCGTGGTGGCGGGCGGCTGTACTCCCAGCTACTGGGGAGGTTGAAGCAGGGGAATCACTTGAGCCCAGGAGGCGGAGGTTTCAGTGAGCTGAGATCACATCACTGCACTCCAGCCTGGCAACAAAGCGAGACTCCATCTCAAAACAAAACAAAAAAAAAAGAAAAGAAAAAGAGTGATTCCTACTCAGGTCAGTCTGACCACAGGGGTAAGCCTCTACCTGAAGTGTTGAAGGTCTCTAATGTTATTTATCATCATCATCCAATGAGGAGCATATTTTTTATTGTGCTAAAAAATACACAACAGATCTTAACAGCTGAACCAGTTTTCAGTGCAGTTTAGTAGCATGACGTATATTTGCAGGGTTGTGAAACAGAGCTCCACAGGATCCTCCCCAGCCACGGCCGCATCTGACAGCACCCGCAAGGCACCAGGCCTCCAGTTTCTCCACACCTTTGCCACACTTGCTCCTTTCTGTTTTCATGTTTTTAATAGTTGCCATCCTAATGGGAGTGCCAGGTTACTCAGTGTGGTTTTCCTTCGTGTGTCTGACCTTTTCTGGTATTGAGCACCTTTTGGAGCTTTTTGAGTTCGAGTTCAGTGAGGGCTTTTGTTGTGATTGTCTGATTCCCGTTGAATTCATGACTGCTGCATCCCCAGGAGCCTGGTATTGAGGTTGGTGTTCACCTAGAGAGCGTGCGTATGTGACATTTGAGAAGTCTACGTAATGCTCAGAGAGTGGAAACTGAGTCCAGTATCTGCGATCTTTAGACTATATAATGCCTTTAAGACTTCAAATGCCCATCATCAGTCTTTCTATTTGCACCTCTAATTAATCTCACCATTCTGCTTTCCACCTTTCCTGCTTTCGCGGCTGGTTAATTCTCTGCGGCGGGGAGCGTCCTATGCAGGGTGTAGCCATGTCCCTGACTTCTCCATACCGGACAGAAGCATCCCTCTATTCCAGCTGTGGCAACCATTTCTTCAACACTCCCAAATATTGCCTAATGTTCCTTGGTTGGTACGAGGGTGTTTGAGAACCCCTGCTGTTGTTTTTTCTCTTAATAAAATTCTACATTCACCTTCATAAGCAGTAGGTCCTTTTTGGCAGAGCACCAGCCCACATTGGGGCTGGGATCCTGATCTTTGGTCTGAAACATGCAGCCAGGGTTTCCCATATTTTGCATGTGCGGGCTACTGAGTGGCCCAATCTTTGCCAGGGAGGGGTCTCCGCGTTTCACTCAGTTGATATTTTGTTCTTCCCTTTATTCCTGAGCTGTTCAGCATGAGGCCACTCAGATGGAGCATGAGCAGAGATGACTCTAATAGTTGGTGCCAACACAGTTTCTTTGAGAAGCTGAAATCGAGGACTGGTGTCTGCTGAGGAGGTGTGAGGAGTAGAGGACTCAGAGCAGCCAAGTGAGGATTCAGGAGCACGACTTTTGAGAATAGAATGGTAAGGTGTGTGCTCAGATTCCGTGGAGGCAGCATCAGGACGTCCACTCTTGCCTGCAGTGCTGCACTGCAGTCCCATTCTACACCATCTTCCCACACACAGCTGTGCTGAGGCACGAGGCTCCGTGGGTGCAGCACTGTCTTCTCGAGGGTATCCTTCCTTGCCGCGGCGTCTTATCTGTGTGCAGCTGCAGGAGTTCCTTAGCAGAGTCTCCATATAGACGACTACGCTTGGAACATTTCAAATCTCCTCGTATGTCAAACTGCTTTATAAATCATTGTAGGAGTGACCAGTGTGGTCATATTACCCCACAATACGGAAAGGAATCTTCAACAGTAATTTAACTTAAAGTTAAGTTGTTGTAAACTAGGAGATCAAGATGGTGGCACCTCATCTATGTGAATCCTGTGACCCCCACGCATATTATAGAAGCAGTATGGGAGGAAGTTCATGATGACCTCGCGCATATTATAGAAGCAATACGGGAGGAAGTTCATGGTGACCCCACGCATATTATAAAAGCAATGCGGGAGGAAGTTCATGGCGACCCCACACATAGTATAGAAGCAATACGGGAGGAAGTTCATGGTAACCCCATGCATATTATAGAAGCAATACGGGAGGAAGTTCATGGCGACCAGGGGTAAGGTCTTCAGGAAGAGGTGTGACTCGGTAGGTGGTATAGTGAATGGCACACTTTTTGAAGCTAGAGGCTCAACCCAGAAGAAAGGATAATGGGGTGGAAACGCGTAGGGACAGGAAAGCGGAGTGACAGGAGTGATGGGAGAAGCCAGTCCAGGAAGAGCAGGGTCTTTAGCTGAAGACCAGGTTTTCGCCAGCGTGAGAAGGTGAAGAATTTGAGGAAGAGGTTCTGGGTGAAGGGGATTTAGCTCATAAAAGCCTGCAAGCTCCATGGTGCAGGGGGAAGCTGGGTGTGGGGAAGTAGGGAGCGCAGGAATGGAGTCCCCCCTTCCTGGGACACAGGTACACAGCCCTGTGGGATGAGCGGCCTGGGCCTGGGTAGTCCCTGCGGGATGACATGAGAATGTGTGGCCTGTGCTTTAGCTGTCAACGGCTGCTCCACAAACTACCCCCCAGACACGGCGTGCCTAAACAGCAGTGATGAAGAGCTGTCATCTCATTCGTTTCTGTGGGTCACAGGTTTGGGATCAGCTGAACCTGTGATTCTGGAGCAGCTGCTTGGGGAAGCTGTCATCAACATGCTGGCCAGGCTGCGGCCATCAGAGGCTTAGGCAGGATCTGCTTCCAGGGGGCTCACCTAGAGGGCTACTGCTGGATGCCCCATTCCTCACCACCCCCATGTCTCTCTAGGGGTGCTGGGTGTCCTCTGGCCTCCCCCGGAGCCAGGAGTTAAGTTACAGTGAGGTAGAAGCAGGGGTAACTTCATGGCCCATTTGCCCTTACTCCCGCAGTCAGTCAGCCCTACTCAGTGTGGTAGAGGGTCACAAATATGGAAGCCGCAGGGTGGGGGCCACGGGGGCTCCCCGGAGGCTCACCGTGGTAAGGAGGTTTGGGGAGTACATTTGTGAGTTATTGACTGGGGCAAGGAGGGTGCAGTGCTTTGATCGGAGTATTCGGAGGTCCTGCCCTGGACATGTGTAGCGGGGATGGCTTGTGTGACAGAGACTAGGAGGCGTGGAGCACCCCAATCCTGCAGCCCTGGGGCTGCATCTCCCCGAGGACGGCCGACAGGCACTGCTGCAGATGCCCACGAGCTTAGAGGAGAAGCGGGGCTCCAAGTTCCGTTTGCTCTGCCACCCATGGCATTGTCAGGGTTGGAGGAGAATCACTGTAACCTAGACCAGGCAGGGCTCCCAGGGCCACCCCTTCTCTCTGGGCCCAGGGTGGAGGCCAGTGGTGGAGGAGGGGCACCTTGTCTGAACACTGCACCTACAGATGGCAGCAGAAACGGACATGAGGATCCCGAGTCTCGGAGGGGCAGGACTGCAGTTTTATGAATGCCGAATGTTTCCAAAATCTCTTCTGGAGAGGGGATGTAATCCCCGCTGGAGAGAGACAGCTGGAATTAGCTGACAGGGATTTGAGGAAAGTTGGATTCAAGGTCATCCAGGGAGGTGCTCAGTCGACAGAAAGAAGCTCTTTCCACTCTCATGGGGTGGGGAGGGGAAGGTGTTAGCAGCGGGACAGGGACATTGGAGAAATTATTGGTTCAACAAAAAGGGATTATTATCCATAATGGCACTACCATGTTTTCTGAGTTACATTCTTTTTAAAATGTAACTTTTGAAGTCTACTCCCCAGGTAACTACGTGTGATTCATCAGGGCCGTTCTTCTGAAATAACAATGATTAGAGACACCCGACCCTGTGAATAATCACTAAAAAGGTGGGACTATCCATTATTTTTCTTTTCTTTCTTTTTCAAGGATAGGCTTCCGGAATATTCATTCAATTTATATGCGGATAGGGTAGCCCAGGAGAAAGCTGAACAAACTGGAGTGCCACCAATACAGTGGGGTTCATCGGAAGTCTCTCTGCCGAAAGGTTCAGACATGGGGAGTTGGCCCACCAGGCTCCGATGCTGTGATCCTTCCAGGGAATGTCTTCTTCAATAACATCTCACTTCCCCCACGAATCATTTCTGATTCTTAGCGTTCCACTAGATAATCGGGCGGGATTGTGCTAAAATGCGGTCACGTAAAGATATATATGAAATCCTCAGCATCCTTGAGGTGCCTTGTCTTGTATTTTTATTTAATTGCCTTCGACTTGTAACAATGGGGAAGTACTGAGCTGTGGAGGAACAGCGGTGGCCGGAACAGCAGACGATGTATCTATTATCTCGCGTGCATGAAGGTCGTCGACCTATGACAGTTGGAGTAGCAGAAACATTAGAAATCATGTGCAATTTAATCTTTACACAAATAAAGGAAAACTATCACAATGCCTGAATAATGAAGACTCCCGGAGAAAAAGAAAGGCCTGTCCCCGAGGATGCTCTTCATTTTCTCTCTGGGACTCGGCACGGCTCGCACGCGGCGAGATTCACTCCGGGCTGACACACGTATTAATGGTATTCTGGCTGGAAGAGAGTCGATGTTCTCTGGTGATTGCCATGTGCAGCTGTGACTCAGTTCTTCTCTCCCTCACTCATTACTGCCTCGTGTCAACTCCCGGAGACCATTGTTCCCTGAAAAACTGTCATCCAGAATGAAATGAACTGTTTTCCTTTCTATTTCAACTGAGAATGTTTCATGTCCCTTACTTTTACTTTTCAGAATACACTGCTGTTTCCTAAATCTTTTAGAAAGTTACAAAGACAAGACACATGGGTTCTAAGTCAACATGAAAAGAAAGTTCAAACACAACTCTTGAGAATTATAAATTGGGGGTATTTGAGGCAGAAGTAAAATGTCGAGATGCCATGGTGTGTGACAATAAGGAATGCTTATTGCGTGAACTACCTTAGAAGGCTTGAGATGCAGCAGGAGGAAGTGGGGGGTGCACTCAGCCTGGGTCATGTTGGAGCATTCCTCTCCATGCATGGCCCCTGGACCAGGCGCTCGGTGGGCATTCACTAAAGTGCTTCCAGCAGGAGCAGGATTCAGGGCAGACACAGAATCTCTCTGCCTGCATCAGCCTCTACCCTTTCTATGAGACAGAGACAAAAACGGAGGAACCCCCCTCAGGTCACACAGCATTCCAGCCACCACTTCAGAAGACTCCACACACCCCTAAAACAGGGGAATAAAGGGTCACAGTAGAACCCGGTGGGAGAATGGCATGGCAGGAGAAAGAGCAAAGACCAGTCAGAGGCAGTTGGTTCCTTTAAAGCCTCGCCTTTGTCCTATTTAACTGCATCATTAACTGTAGGATAACTTTAGATTTACCAAAGTGTTAGAAGAGGACCTGCCTAGCTTCCACCCCACCCTCCTACTGTCAGAGCCTGCAGTTATTAGGGTGTGTTTGCCACAACTGAGGAAGCGGCACTGGGCCAGTGGTGTCAGCTATGCTCAGGTTTATCTGGATTTCATTAGCTTTTCCCTAATGCCCCTTCCTGGTCCGGGATCCCACCAAGGACACCACCTCACGCCTAGTTGTGGCATCTCCTTCAGATCCTCCTTGCTGTGACAGTTTCTCAGACTTTCCTTGTTCTCGATGGCCTTGACAGTTTTGAGAAATACCGGTCAGGTATTTTGTAGAATGGCCTTTAACTGGAATTGGTCTGATGGTTTTCTCAGGATCTACCCTCTCCCTTTTTCACACGTAGTATGTGCATGTAAGCCTGCCTGTGTACATGCCTCAATTTCTAATTATCTATCTGTCTATCTATCTATCTATCCGTCTATCTATCGGTCTATCGGTCTATGTCTGTCTATCTACCTACCTATCTGTCTGTCTATATATCATTTATTTCTATTTCTATCTATACATTTGCCTCTATTTATCTGTCATCTACCTTTCTCTATTATCTATCTATATGTATCAACTACCCATATCTATCTCTCTTGATTATCATCTATATCTATGTATCTTTGTCTGCCTATGTAGCATCTATTTCTATCTCTGTCTATACATTTATCTCTACACATTTACCTCTATCTGTCATCTGCCTTTCTCTATTATCTATCTCCATGTATCAACCATGCATATCTATTAATTATCTATTATCTATCTATCTATCATCTATCTTTTCCTCTAATCACCCCCTCCAACAGTGAGAAACTTAGGTTCCACCATCCACCATCCATTTTTTGATAAGTTGTTCAATCGCTACCTACAAGTGCAGAATTTTAATGAGCAGCTACAGTGCCAGTGAATGCTTTGGGCAGTGGCTCTTGGAGCCTCCTGCTCCCTGCTTGTTCCTGGTACATCCCAGTACAAGATGCTCTGACCGCATAGCCATGCCAGGCTCATAGAAGGTGCCTGGGCCCTGGCTCTTGGCACAGGCCCTGTGTGCCATTTCTGGGAGGAGAGTCACGACATGTGCCTCTGTCAGGCACGTTTATGAAAGGCAGATGGGTCCTGCGTCTGCAACCACCACCCAGCACCAGCCCCCCCACCCTGCACAGCTGCGCCACCCTCCCCGGGCAGCCTCGCCAGGGCCCTGCTGGTCCTGCTCCGCACACCCTGCCCAGTTCAAGTTAATCCCATCACACCATGCTGTCCACACAGCCCTGCCACAAATTGCTCTCAGTCCTTTTTCATGAATTAGTTATAATGGTCATGTTTATTTAAATTTCAACTAACCAGTATCCTAAAACTATTGAAGCTTTATATGTATTTATTTATTTTGCTTTGTTTTCATGCCAGGCTGATTAGAAATTACCTCTTACTGGAAACCGAATGTAAATGGAGGGACTCGTTTGCCAAATAGAAAGTGTGTTTTTTTAAATTTGTTTGTTTTGCTTTCCCTCTATGAAGTGGACATTTTCCTCATGTGATTAGACAAAAAGAATGAGACTATGGTGTGCATTTCTGAGAGACATACGGAGCAGCTCTGAAGGGGGAGGGCTTGGGCTTTACATGAAGAATTTAACGATGGTGACTCTCCATGAAGGCGCCAAATCGCTAACGGAAGCAGATACTTTCTTAAGTCTACTTGTCCTTCTTCATCGGTGTTCTGAGACATGTAATTATTGTATGAAATGTGTATGTTTAGCTACTTCTAGCCTAAAATGGCTCTTGAGTATAAAAGAATTGCACTTCAGAAAATGAAAAGCTTTATAGAGCCATTTACTATATCAAGTGTGTTTTTCTTCGTTTATTTCCAAATAAACTACCATTTAAGCAATGACTTTTCAAGATAGCCCATCAGTCCTGGTTTCTTTCTGACTTAAGAATATGCATAAAATATATTGCTACAAATTCCAATCAATTTACTCATCATAAAAATAAGCTTCCACATTTGCAGTATCGAAGGCCATTAATATCAGTTTTGAATATCAGAATTATTTAAGTTCACGTGAATGACCTTTCTCATGCTAGATGCATCAGGCCCCTCCTGAAGTCCCCAGCAGCACACTGTTCATTTAGTCATAGGCAAAGACTATGACTCTGGACCATGCATTCAATTGGGGAGGGGAAAACTACTCTCTACTAGAGTATCACTGAAGGAAGAAATAGAAGCTCTGAAATGTCCCTTCTCAATGATGTTGAGGAAGGTTGGGACATTAATCCCCGTGACAACTTGGAGAAAGCATAAGTATCCAATTGCTAGCATTGATTGTTTATATTATAGAATGAGTTTAATTTTTTATGTTGTCTAAAATATGGTCAAGTCAGAGCAGTAAGTTCTGATTTTGAGTTCTGCTCTGCTCCGAAGCTGAAGGACAGTGCATGAGATTTTATAAAGACTCAGAGCAGAGACACAGCTCCTCCCGCACCAGAGAAATGCAGCTCTGTGAGCCCCGATGGAGCCAGCATGCTGCTGGGTGCTGAGGAGCAGGCAGAGGCACCCAGGATGGTGGTCCCCAGGGACAACGGAGGCACAGAACAATGCATGAGGGGCCGCATGACAGGGCCAGGATTGGTCACTCAGCAAAAACACTGGAAGAAAACAAAACAACTTCAGAATCTCTGCTGCTTTTCCATAATATATCGGCCCAAAGACTGGACAACAAAGGAAAAGGAGGCTGATGAGGAAACAAAAGGATCCATGGCTCTTGGTTCACTGGGTGTCTCATCAACAAAGCCCCAGCATCACTCCTGGCAGATGCCCTAGTCTGGCCCGGGCTGAGATGGGCAAAATGCACTGTGGGACTCTTGTTCAAGAGAAAACGCGTACCCAGAATGGCCACGCAGACTCAAATTCCAATTCTAAGAATACTTTTGAAATCTAAGGTACAACAAAGCTGGAAAAATATTTTAAAAGGGATGAAAGGGCAAGAAAAATTCAACCCGCAACCTCAAGGGGTTTATAATCTGTGTTCTGCTGCTTCCCAGAGCCGCTTCAGTCTTCAGCTCAGAGTCTACCAAACACTAAAATGCAACTGAACACTCAGTTCATACTTGTTTTTCTAATTAGCTGCCTCTTCCATTTGATTAATATTGCCTCCTAATTTAATTGTAAATTGTATTTCTGGTTTATATTTCGCTTCTCCCTCCTGTCGTACCTGGTGACCATCTTCATTAATCATATTGTAGCTTTTTAATGAATCTCATATGCCAGTTTGTGGTGAACAAGACTTGATGTGAAGGCATCTTCATCAAATCATTCATAATCTTGTAACTATTGGTTTATTTTCTGTAACTACCTGTAAAGGTACACCAAAAAAATGAAAGATTTCCCCCACAGTGTAATGGGGAAGAGCTATGTTTACACACATTTCTGAGGATGGGTTGGGACGCCAAATTCTGCTTGTGTTTGGAATTTCCATTTCCCTGGGCTTAGTGAGGGCGCCCACGTTTTGCAATCCTGTGCCCTAGAATCTATCATAAACAGATTCTTCTAGTTGTTTGACATTAAACTGCAAATTTGTGTTTTTGTGTCTGCTCAAATATAAAACGTCTTTGGGAAAAATACAGAGAATGGTTCGTTAGAGCTGCCTCTACTCTCGTGTCTAAGTCCAAATGGCCAATTTAGGAGGACATCTCTGAATATACACCCCAGGCAGCAGGACCAAATTCAAGATTTCTGATTCTGCTGCCTGGGATGTAACCCAACGTATCAGGCACCAAACGGACTTGCTTTTGTGTTTTTTCATTTCCATTACTCGGCAGAATCTCTTTTATCTTGGACTCCCCTCACATTCCAGCCTCTTTGTTTTCATAAGTGGAATGGCATTTGTAGGCTAAGCCAAGGACAAAAAGGAAGGCCGTGTGAGGTCATGTTGTGACATAGTCAGTGACTACCCAGAATATCTTTGGCATCCCAAATAGAAATTTCCAACGGCAAATAACCAGGCATGCTTGAAATCCATAAGCGTGCACTCTGCCTCGTTGCGCTTCCACACGACATTGTTTCTCCTTGACACATCGCAAGCCTCAAATCAATGCTGATAGACACAAGAACCCTCTGGCATCCCCTGTAATCTAGGATTTCCCGCGATGTTACTTGCTGCTCTAATTACTCTTTCTTCATGGAAAATATTATAAATGGTTTGGTTAAGCATACCCTAAGCTGGCCACATTGCTGTCCTTATAAAAATAAGCAAGTGCTCCATATTTTGCACCTCTGAGCATGACATTTCTCTGGAAATTTAGATCCATAGGGTCTCTGGATAACAATAGATTGATGGCAACTGTCTTGAGTCAGGATTCTCAAGGAAAAGTGCTTGCAAACCTCACAGCCAAGATCGTGGTGTTTGCACCAGAAAAGGTCTGGGAAGGGATGGATGGGGCAGTCCACAGGCTGGATGAAACCTCCAGAGCTGCTCAGGTGTCATCTGGTTTGCAGCCCTCCTAGTCAGCATTTCACCTCCAAGGGTGCGGGCACCATGTCCACCCGGCCTTCCCTCAGCCTCTTACTTGGATGGGGGAGGTGGGAACAATGCTCCTCACTCTTCTCTTGGTGCCACTGTGGACAATTGCTAATAAAAGTAATTAGTAAGCACTTGGATTATTAAAGAGTAGGGTTATGATGTCAGCATAAATAATGAGACACTGAGATCACTGGCACTGGGGCAGACACGTTCAAAAGCTGTCCCCGAGTCATACCACTGTACTCAGGGAAATCAGAGCCCTGCTCCACATGGGAGGAAAGCAAGATATCCTAAACAGCCCTGTTTTCCCTATGCCAGTCACAGACAACCTGAAATAGAATAAAAAGGAAGAACCAGGCTTCAGTTTGTTTCCATCAGGATTTGTCGTTGCAAACCTCAGAAATCAACTCCAGCTAATTTAAATAGAAGATAACTTCCCAGAAGACGTTGGATTACAGAATCATGGGAGTAATCAAGACTAGAGGTGGCAGAGCAGGCAGACAGCCAGCAGTACCTGCCCCTGGGAGGAAAGTCAGCCACCAGCATTTGCCCTTGGGAGGGAAGATGGCGACCAGGAGCTGTTCTTGGGAGGGAAGACACAGTTGTCAGCCCAGTTGGGCAAAGACTGCGCCTCATCAGGCACTGCCGACTGAGATCTGCACCCTCCTAGGCTGTGGCGGACAGCACTTCGGCCACCTCACAGCCAAAGGTGGGCTGTGTTCTGATGCAGAAGCCAGGTCACATGTGACTACAGTAAGCTGTGAGCATGACTTGATGGGGGAGCAGGCTTGTCTGGTAGAAGGGAGGTCAAGTCACACTGGAAAGGTTGCAGGGGGCTGGTGCTCAAGGAATGAGGACCATGAGGGACCATGAGGTCACTTCCCTCAGGCACACAGGTGTCACCAGTGCACACAAGGAGTGTGACTGCGGGTGCCGTGTCCCCGTATCCAAACCACCTGATGAAACAAGCTCACGGGCAAAGCTGCGTGGGCGTGATGAGGCCACCGAGCTATCAGGCTGCAGCTCTACCTGGAACTTGGCACTGTGAAGCCGAATTCTGATTCTTTGTGAATTTCCCAGGTTTCCTGGCTTCCTAAGGCTGTTATAACAAAGTGCCACAATCTTGGAGTCCTAAAAAAACAGGAATGTATTCTCTGCTCGTTCTGCAGACTGGAAGTCTGACTTCCCCATGTCAGCAGTGCTATGGTCCCTCCAGAGCTTTTGGGGTTGACCCTCCCTCGTTTCCTCCAGTGTCCAGGACCCCCAGTGGTCTGATCCCTGGCATTCCTTGGCTCCTGGCTGCATCCTTGCTATCTCCACCTCCATCGTCCCATGGCCTCATCCTTCACTCTGGGTCTCTGTCCGTCTTTTCCTGTTTTTAGAAAGACATCCCCATGATTGGTTTTAAGGCCAGCCTGATCCAGGTGACCTCCTCTTAACCCAACTGCATATGTGCAGACCCTGTTTCTAACTAGGTTACATGCACGGTTTCTAGGTGTGCATGTTTCCGGAGACCCTACTCAGCCCAGGGCACCATGTTCTGAAGAACACCCTGGGGAGCGAGTTTGGAGACCTGAGTCGAGGTCCTGGCTTCTGCAGGGCTTATACCTTCAGGCTGCACTGCACCATGTGGGCACTGAGGCAAGTGATACCCCAGGTCCTTAAGCACTGTTGCTGTGTGAGTCTGTGGACTCGCTGGGCTCAGCTAAGATCTCTGCCCTCTTCTATAAGTACTAGCATGCAAACTAGCTGTCTTAGTCTGCTTGCTCTTCGGTAATAAAATAGCACAGACTGGGCGACTTAAACAACAAAAATCTACTTATTTATTCATTTATTTATTAGAATCAGGGTCTCTCTCTGTCACCCACTCTGAGCGCAGTGGTGTGATCTCAGCTCACTGTAGCCTCGACCTCCTGGGTTAAGGCGATCCTCCCTTCTCAACCTCCCAAGGAGCTGGGACCACAGATGCATGCCACCACCCCTTGCTAATATTTTGTAATTTTTGTAGAAACAGGGTTTCATCATGTTGCCCAGGCTGGTCTGGAACTCCTGGGCTCAAAAGATCTACCTGCCTCAGCCTCCCAAACAAATTTTTCTCAGTTCTGAAGGCTGAAAGTCCAAGCTCGTGGTGCCAGGGGCTGGTTGCCTGTGGCCTCTCTCCTTGGCTTGCGGATGGCACCCTCTGGCTGCACCTGCACATGGCCTTTCCTCTGTGTGCCGCCCCTGGTGACTCTGTGTGCCCAGAGTTCCCTTCTTAGAAGGACACCAGCCAGACTGGCTATGGGCCTCTACCAACAGCTTCACTTTAACTTGCCTACCTCTTTAACGGCCCTATCTCCAAATACAGCTGCCTTCTGAGGTACTGGGGGTCAGGCCTTCAACCTGGGAATTCGGGGGACAGAATTCAGCCCATGCCTGTGGCACTCCTGCTTTCCTAACACCCCCTGCTTCTCGCAGTCTTTGTGTGTTGGAACAGCCCAGAGACACTTTTTTAAAAATCTACACATCCCACAAGTTGTGTGATCTACCCTTAACATTGTCATGCTCCAGGAGAATCCTTTCATGCACAAATAAATACATGTGCTGAGCATGCCATCAGCAAGCCATGAGTGCAGAGGGCTGGGGTTGTACGACACACACAGAACAGAGGCGGCCTGGCACCACGGCACAGCGTTTCTGGAATCCCCGCAACACTGAGCAAAGGATTCTGTTTTCTAATTGGTTTTTTTGAACCATGTTACTTTTTGAAGTGATGTCGGTATATTATGAAAAGGTGAAGCACGCTCCTTTGAAGAGTTGTTTCTGGAATAAATCCTGATTTACACATGACCAAACCCAATTCTTCTGACCTGAGTGAGTCAACCCTTAGCTGCAGACCACCAGCAGGAGGAAGAATGAACGAATGGAATGCAGACGCCGGACAGGCGTGGTCCTGGCCCTGGTCTCTTATTCCACCCTCGAACCCCTCTCTTCTCCTCCCCTGGAGAGGGTCGAGGGCATCCCCTAGCCTCTGAGAGTTGACTGGCCTTGTGCTGCATGCTGGGAGGATACATATCATGCCAGTCATGCCAGCCTCAGCAGCCCCAGACCAGAGCTCAGGTCCTTTAGGTGATCGCCAGCTCCAGCCCAGGCTCTAGTCCCTCAGAGGAGAGTCAGTTCCCAGACATCCACCCTTTCCTCTCCTCTCCCTTCCCACCCTACCCCTCTGCTGTGAGCAGGATTTTAGGAGCTATGGGATTATTTATCTCTTCCTCATTTTTAATGACTCTCAAAATCCACCATGAGAAGCATAACACGTACTCTTGAGATAATTTTCATGAACCAAATCATCCAGAGTATGATGTCAGCAATGCTTTCATTCTCTCATGACAACCAATAAAATATACCCATTTCCAAACCCTAACAAAATCTGTAGGTCTTTGTTTTATTGAAAGTTAGAATATTTCAATAACATTTCACAGAAAACTCCTTCAACACACATGCAATATTTTTCCAACCTGATGAAATTAGATAATCACAAATAGAACTTGAGTAAATTGGCTTTAACTTGCCTATCATCTTTTCTTAATTATATCATACAGATAAGGAATTATTCTTAAAGGTAGACACTATACATTCTGTCAGCTTTCATACAGTTTCATTTTGAAAAATGCCTAACTATGAAATTCATTACTTTGTGGAGCTGATCACCAGTGTTAATGGACTGAACTGTGTCTCCCCAAAGTTCACATGCTGGAGCCCTAAGCCCTGATGTGAGGGTGTTCGGAGGTGGGGTCTTGGGGAGGGAGGTGGTTCGTGTTAGATGAGGTCATGAGGGTGGGCCCCATGTCAGTGGGAGTAGTGCTCTTATCAGAAGAGATGCCAGAGGGTGTCAGCTCTCTTCTCTGCCATGTGAGGATGCAGTGAGAAGGCAGCCATCTGCAAGCCAGGAAGAGAGCCCTCACTGGAAAGCAACTCTGCCAGACCTTGATCTGGGACATCCAGCCTCCAGAACTGTTGTTAAAGCCACCCAGGCTATGGTATTTTGTTATGGTAGCCCCAGCAGACTATGACAACCAGGTTTTAATGGCATTCACTAATTCAGCCATTCTCTAATAGACTTACTCATATTTCAGCATGTATATACACACACATTATCCCTGTCCCTCATCTGGGTACAGAAATGAACAATGTGGAAAACAGCTCTGACAGTTCTGGTTGTTTCTTTTCTTTATTTTTATTTATTTATTTATTTTGAGACAGAGTCTCACTTACTCTTTTGCCCATGCTGGAGTGCAGTGGCATGATCTCAGCTCACTGCAACCTCCGCCACCTGAGTTCAAGCAATTCTCTTGCCTCAGCCTCCCGAGTAGCTGGGATTATACGTACCCGCCACCACACCTGTCTATTTTTTCTTTTTGTTTTTGTATTTTTAGTAGAGACAGGGTTTCACCATGTTGGCCAGGTTGGCCTCAAACTCCTGACCTCAGGTGATCTGCCCGCCTTAGCCTCCCAAAGTACTGGGATTATCGGGCATGAGCCACAGTGCCTAACCTGTTTCTAATTTTATTTAAATCCATTTTCCTTTCAGCCCTGTGTCCAACAGCTGAAATTATAGATGAAGAATCCTGAAACTTTTTAAAGGGACTTTTAGATTGTGAGAGCCATACTTGATAGCTGCAAGACTATACTGGTATCATCAGTTACTTTTCATTTTTACATGGCTCAGGAGTCTAGGGAGGGAGAATTATTCAGCCCGTTTCCCTGTCTCGTTTCTTGCACCAACCTTAGGGACATGCTGTGTCACCTGTCACCCCTCGTGACAACAATCACATCTACACACTTCCTTCTGACTGCTCCCCTCCCTTCAGCTACACTGCCACCTCTTCCAGAACATTCTTCACTAGGCGCTTTGGAATGAGGTCGAACCTCACGCGGTGTGACAGAACACCGCATGGCCCCAGAGTTATACATTTTGGTATAGACTTCCTTTTACTTCAGCATAAGACACAGTCTTCTTTCCACAAAGAGAAAATGAAATGACTTCTAATTTTTATGTTTTACTTAACAGGATATCGTGAGTTTAGTCCTCCTTTACACAAAAATGTGAGTGGCTGTGCAATTAATCAACCAGTGAAACTGTATTCTTATTCCATTTAGATTGTTTCTTTCTATTCTTTTTTTTTAAGACTATAGATGATCCTGAGATGAAAATCACTGTAGATAAGTTTTTTAAGTAAAATTGTCAGAATGTTTGCGTATTTTTAAACTTTTGATATCTATTTATTGTAAAATTATCCTCTAAAATCTCTATCGCCTCACACAACCATTTCACCAACAGTAAATGTTTCTGCTGACCTTTGACAAGATGACATATTTCCTGTAAAATAACTCCATTAGAGATTTAAACCCTTAAAAATCATCCTTTTAGTTAAATTGTGCTTTATTTTGTTAGAGTAGAACTTGGATATGTAAAACATATTTGGCTTCTTCTCTTGTAAATTGCCTGTGTATAGTGTACACATGCTTTTCAGGTGGGGCGACATAGTTTGGAGGTGGTCACATGTTCTACTTAAGAGAATGAATTTTGAATCTAGACCAGCCTGAGTTTGCCAGCCCGGGGCTGTGTTTAACTTTGGGGAAGTTACAGGATCTCCCCAAGTTTCATTTTGTCCCTAAAGTGGGTGGACATTTTGATGTGTTGTCAGGATTAAATGTGATAATGAAGCATTTATGACATGATTGGCCACTTGATGTCAATTAATTTATTTGGTGAACATTTATTTAGGTTTTGTTTTGCATTGACCACCTTCTTAGGTGCTGGGTGACCCTGGGTGAGCTGAGGACAGAGCCTGCCCAGCTCCACAGCCCTTTCCTCATGAGGGATACTCACTTCTGTCCATTATTTTGCTTCTATTTTTTTTAACACAGTTTTAATATACTGATCTCTGTTTATTTCTCAGCCTCCTCCATCCGCCATTGACGTATTAAAAGGGTAGTTTACAGGGAAACTGCAGACTTTGGACAACCCGGCCTTGGCTTGTCTCAGCTCTGTCACTCACCAGCTCTGTGAGGTGAGGAAATGACCTCTCTGTAATGTGGTTCCCTTGTTCACGCAATGAGAGTCTCATGATTCGCTTACCACTCCTTCCTGGTTTTCTGGCTCTTCTCCTGCCCCTAAGCTCTGTCTCCTTCAGGAATGTCCACCCGGCTTCTGATCCTGAGCCCTCCTTCTTACCCTTGCTGTAGATCCTGTTCATTCCCATGGCTTTACATTCGTATTTTAAGATTCCATCAGGAACCTTTACCTGGATGTCTGAGAAACACCTGAACCATAGTTCTCTATTTCCCTCTCTTCTCTGGACCCAACTAAATATATCCTCATCTGCCATGTTCTTAATCTCAGCAAAGGATCATCTGGTTGCTCCAGCTAGAAAGCCACCTCTGATTTTTGTTTTCCCTGAAGATTGGGCAGACACGTCTACCCCCAGCACGTTCAGCATCTGTTACCTCCTCAGTACCCCTGTACGATCAGCAAACCTCCAGATAATTGCTCCAATCTGAGCTGCACCCCACCACCAGAATTATCTGTCTGTGGCACATTTCAGTACAACCATCACATGTTATGCTGAAACAGCTAGGGTGCGTGTCCCAGCACGCTGCTGTGAGTCTCTGAAGACACAGCCTGTATGTGCTTTCCATTCTTAACTGCAAATATTGATAAAATAGGATTGTTTCATGTGCTGTGTGCTGCACAGCTTCTGAAACCTCAGCATCCAATCAGACATACAGTGTGTAGTAGACACACAACACATGGTTCTGGAAGCATTGCAATGCGCAAACACTCACCGTTGTAACAGCTGGATGACACCTTGGAGATGGGTTATTTTGCAGTTCTGATGATGTGTGCCAGTGTGACCCAGGGGACTGCCGCATGTCTTACACTTTAGAGAAAGGTAGTGATCTTGACATTGGCCACACGCCATGTAAACCTGAGCTCGAGCCAATTCAGAGTTTGCACACTGGATGGTGTTCCACCATGGTCAGTGGCTTCATATTTTTGGGAAGCTGGGTTTGGGTGGCTGTCATATGGGGAATCAGGTACTGCGTGGAAATCCACATGACTGACTATGAGGGTAGTGGTGTCTGATCTGATGTTGAGGTTTAAGAAGCTGTCAGTGGCTTCATATTTTTGGGAAGCTGGGTTTGGGTGGCTGTCACATGGAAATGAGGTACCGCATGGAAAGCCACTGAGTGACTGTGAGGGTGGTGGCGTCTGATCTGAGGTTTGAGAAGTTGTCAGCGTGTGACACATGCCACAATTCCTTCCATCAATATTTGCAGTTCAGAATGGAATCAAGTTCTTATTTTTTTCTTTCCATGTTTGTATATTTTTCTTTCAAGCAGCTGCAGAGGTGTTAGGGTATTTATATCCAATACAGTGGTTTGGATCTAAGGATTCAGTACACTCAATGGTTAGCTCTTTCTTTTGGCCTATGGGCTCTTTGAGAAGATTGCTGCAACATTAAGGCATCACGAACTGAGAAGTTTAGGAACCTCTTGAAATAGTTTAACCTAGCGGTTCCTAACCAGGGTGATGTTACACCCCCTCAAGGGCAACTTTGCAGTTTGCTGATGCCAAATCTGAATTCTGTTATTCAGTCAGGCTCTAATAATCAGTGTGCACACTGTGCGGCCTCCGTTGTTGTGATTATTTGTGTATGATCTGTGGGAGTTTCTCTACCAAGAAATAAATGAAGATGTAGCAATGTAACAAACCATGCAATTGCAGGCCATTTGAAAAACAACATTAAGATGAACATCTGTATGGTAATTTGCCTTCAGCTAATGGGAAGGGCATATTTCAAGTGTGTCCAATACTTAGGAAGTCATTTGAAGGACAAATAATAAAAAGCAACCTTCTCGGCTCTGAGGTGACTTACTTCTGATGAAGGTATAAATAGCAAGTAAAGATTCTCCTTTGGGCTCCGCTGAAGTAGAATGTCTGTATATTGTAACAAAGAATGATTTAACCCAACATGCTTTACGTGATCCTGTGCAGGGCCCCGGGCTGATAAGAGAAGCATTAATCATAAATATGAGAAACTAATACTTTAAGTCCTTACTTTGAGGATCCTATTAGTCTCTTGTCCCCTGACTAATTACGTACAGTCAAGGAGGCTCATTCATGTAAATATGTGTTTTGTCAGTAATGCAAAACCTGATCTCTGTCTTGAAACTTCAGCTCCACTCACACGTGCAAAATTTATGTGGGATCAAGTGAAAATGACCATGCCAAGCGTGATTAAAAAGCTGATGGAAATAGGACAGGCATTGCTATTTACTTGGCTTTGCTGAGGTCTTAATTAAAATAGGAAAATTTCCCCAGTGTAACATGTTTGCAATATTATACAGATAATTGTTTCCTACAAATTAATGGAAGTAATGAAATAATAATCAATACATAATTATAACCATATCTAATATTGTTATAATTATAGCAATATTCTAATTAATATATAATTATAATGATATATAATTATAACAATATTTTTAATATATAATTATAACAATATCCCTAGGATATTGTTATATATTATTGTTATAATTTCCTATTTTCTCTAATAGGAAAAATACTTTACACCCATAACTTTCCTTTGCACATTTATGGGAAAAAAACTGTTAATTCCTTCTGAGTAAAGCTGAAAACTGTCTGTGTGTGGTGTGTATAGGGAACTGCGCTCTGGGAAAGAATGGGAGATAGGTGGTCATACAAAGTGGTGCTATAATGTTAGAACATCATGTAGTAACTCCACCAGGAAGGAAGGCTCTATCTCGCAAAAGGTTATGAAGATGTATCTGACTTTGAACTATTGCAGGTGGCAAAGAAGTCAGTGAGACGTCGGTCCTCATGACGGGACTGAGGTGGCTTCCAGGGCCTCACAGCTCTGTCACAACTTAGTCACTTTTTAAATTGTGATCAAATTTATAGAAAATACCATTTAACAACTTAACCACTTTAAAATGTTAAATCACTGGCATTTAAAACACATCTAGTTCCGGAACATTGTCATCACTCTGAAGGAAAACCTGCTCTCCTTAGCCGACTTGCTTTTGTTTAGAGTACTTCTTACAGTGAATACAATTTATTTACAAAATGCTCTAATCCATTGAATGGCAAGCTGTGTTATAAGAAGGTCTGACTGTGTTTATTTACTGAAGAATACTAGATTTGAGAGTGGCACAAAGTTAGTTTTAATGTGCTCAGAATAAGGTCACCATCAACACAAATGAGTGATCTTTGGTTTTTGTGGATTTACATGATTGGGATAAGATGATCTATAACTGAAAACAAAGCTTAAATATGTCTGGGAAGAAAACAGCAATATACCAGGCTTAAAATGCAATATTACAGGCTGCTTAGCAGCTAAAGAGGGTTTATGCTGAAGAACGGTGGATGTAATTTCTTTGAAAAAATCATAAGCAAAAGGATTGAATTTAATCTAATATCACCGCTAAAGCTTGCTGCAATCGTATGCAGCATTTGGGAGGTACCTAAGGCCAAGAAGATGATCCTGAATTAGCATAGCATACAAATCAGCTTTTCGATTTTTATCAGATTATCGGCATTACTGGCTAATGCCGATGTATTCAGCTACATGCAATAAGCACTCTCAAGCATCATATTTCTCTGGTGTAAAATATCCTCAAAGCACATTTTAATTGTTTTAACAAGATAAAGTGTGCTATTTTTGCATGAATAATATTATCAGTATTCCATTAAATCTCTTCATTTATTATCACTAATGCTACTTAAAAGAGATGTTAATAGAGTAATTCATTCTCATACCATCACCCTGGTCAGGAGTCCATGATGGTTCATATTCATTATGCTGAGCTAAGAGGGGGCTTCTGTTATCATATCACTTAATTTATATTCTGAAAAAATGCTCTGGGGACAAGTTGCTCTCATGCATTAGAGTTCTATCTAAATCACAATATTTGAAGACAAGTGGGGATGGCAGATAGCTACTCAATGGCTCCTCTGTGGACTCTTGGCCCTTCAAGAGACACCAATGAAAGCACAATCCCAGTGACCTCATCTAAACATACAATTTACCTGTGCAAATTCAGTTTGCATTTACGTGCTACATGTTAAGATTTACACTGAATTTAAAGAACTGGTTACATGCCATAGCATTTATCAACCACATGACCTTCTTCATAATTAGATAATAAAGATATGGCCAACAACTACCTTTGAAAAGTCTGAGCACCCACTGCCTTTGGCTGTCTGTATCCTTTATCAGAGCATGAGGGTGTGTGTGTGCGTGTGTATGCACATGCATGTGCATCAGCATTAGGAGACGCATATGATAAACAATGCATGCTAAAATGTAGTTCCCATTATTTCACAAAAGAACTCCAAATACACATATAATTCAGTATATCACAATGTAGGCAGATGTACAGCACAATTACTAATTTTGAAATGTCAGTATATTTTACATCAACTCATTGGATTGGCCATTGTTTTAGTGCCGTATAATAATTTAGAAGTACTTTTAAAATACTTTAAAAAGTGCCTGGAGACATTTAATGAATAATTTAAATGTATAGTCTTCACGAAGCATAACATTGTTGAGACACATGAAAAGCACGAATCTTAGTTTCAGAGCTCAAAGGGCCCAGGTAAGTCTCTTTATTTTGCAGAGATGTAATCCACATCCAACAGATTAAATGACAGCAAAATCACTTACCCAAGAAGTCATGTTAGTGAAAATTGATGATAAATGCAAAATAAATACCTTTTCAACTCATAGGTTTAATGCAAGATGTCTAGAAAGGTAAAATGATAATAAGGAACAAAATTCATAGTGATACAGAATGAAGCCCTGAAGTTAGAGCAAGTCCTTTCTTAAATACTTACTTAAATAGCTTAGGGGGTTGGAGAGAGGTATTGGTGTTGGTGAAGGTGGTGTTGGTGTTGGCAGTGGTGTTGGAGTAGTTGGCAGTGATAGTGTTATTGGAGGTGTTGGTGTTGATGTTGGTATTGTTGGTGATGGTATTGGCAATGGTGGTATTGGTGGTGTTGGTGCTGATGGCAATTGTGAATTTATTGTTTGTGGTGGTGGTGGGGTTGGTGGTGATGGTGTGGGTGGCAGCGGCAGTGGTGTCTTTGGTGGTGGTGGTGGTGGTGGTATTGGTGGTGGTGGTATTGGTGGTGGTGATCGTGGTGGTGGTAGTAGTATTGGTGATGGTGGCATCGGTGGTTATGGTGATGGTGTTATTATTGGTGATGGTATTGGTGGTGGTGGTGGCAGTATTGGTGATGATGGTGTTGGTGGTAGTGATGATGGTGGTGGTAGTATTGGTGATGGTGGTATTGGTGGTAGTGGTGATTCTAAAAGATTGGGAAAGTTGAGAAGAAAAGAGCTTTTCCTACTCTCTAAGAAACAAGGTAGTTGAAGCATTGTGGTTTCTGAATTTCCCTGATGGGCATCCTGCCTGTTTTCCAGACTACTCCAAGCTTTTCCTGTGGTGTGGAGACCCTGAAGCAAGGAAGAGGTCATCTATCACTACCTGTTTTTCTTTTTTCTGCATCATCTGTGAGTGAGAGAAAAGTTAGAATATCCAAATCCTCTAAGTTACTGAATATTCTGCATTTTTTTTAAAAAAAAATACAAATTTGTAACAGACAACAGTAAGAAAGTAAATATATGTTAAAACATAAAATCAAAGGGTTCATTTTCATAGTATGAATCTAAAATTAGTTGAGATAACTGGTATATCTATAACATTATGAATCTAAAATTAGTTGAGATAACTGGTATATCTATACCATTAAAAAGCAATACTTTAAGGCCAAGATCTAATAAAGTCTTTTTTATTTTTTTAAGGATTTAATATACTATTAAGGGCATGAAACTATTAAGAAAACAGAAAACCTTTCATATTAAGAGTATGTACTCCTCACATCACCTTTTATTTTTATCTTGGTTGCATTTAAGGGATGAGAAAAGTAATTATTTCACTCTTTCTTGGTATTTGAAATAAAATTCTCTGCATTTCAATACCAACACTGACAAAGACTAAAGGAAGGTGCATATTAGTAACTGTTTAGAGTCGCAATTTTATTATTATAAAAACTGAGGAAAATGCTGTTTTACTTAAAAAGCCAGTGCAAAAGTTCTTGCTATATAAAAGAGCATGTGTCTGAATTGTTTATAACAGTACCTAGAACATAGCATTTGCTCAGTGAATACTAATTCCTATCCCTTTTCTTCATAACGACTCCAAGGAACAGAAACAGGCAGATCATTTTCCCGTAGTTACATGTGAAAGCAAAATAATCTGAACCTAGAGCCTGTGGTTTCTTTTAGCCTGCCTTGGTTTTGAACATTATTATGTTTGCTTTCATTTAAAGTAATATAATGAAAATTTGAAGATCGGTTTTAGAGGCAATCATGTCACAACCAGAAGACTACCTGATGTGGGGAGTAAAATTAATGTAACAGTCACGTGTGTTAATGATTCATTTCATCATTTTAATTTCCATACATTTACTTTAAATTTATTTCTTTGTGATGTTTAAAGTACACTGAAGCTTTTCTGGTAAAAGAAAAGCCCACGCTGACACTAAAATTTGAAAAGAGGCTGGTGATCCTCCTCTTTGGATGCAATAACATGCTGCAACCCAGTGTCCACCCAGCACTGGGGCTGCAGTGCGCACAGACTCTCAGGGTTTGGAGCATGCCGCATTCTCAGTCTTCATAAGGATTTGGTGAATCGAATTGAATTCAATCAAATGCAATTTAGAAGGTATTTTACATATTTTATACTGTACTAGAAATAATGCAGATCTTCACAGAAACAAGCAAATATTACTGTATTGTTACAGTAAGCCGCCTTTGCTACTGACACTATAAAATGGAATGTGGATTGGAAATGTTAGCATTAGCAGAAAATGGTCAAGTGATGACCGTCACCATTTGCCATCAATGGGCATAGATCCATTTTTGGCCAAATTACAATTGATAAGTATCAGTAACACTAAAGATTGAGCACCATTAGGAGGATCAATTTTGACAATTCAGAAAAAAAAAAGCATATCAAGGTCAAAAGCAATAACTGATTTTATTAAGTTAGCAGCAATACACTCTCCAGAGGATCAGTGGTGACTTGGAAATGTTAACTCCCATTTGTCCTGATCATAAGCTTCATAGATGGTGAGAAACGCACAGTGCGCTTGAGAAGAAAAAATTGTTTAGAAAAACAGAGAGTGCACTTACGCTTAAAAGGCATTTCATAAGTTTGGTGTTTAGTGTTTTCAGATCTATTAAGTCACCCCTTTGGGGACCATTTGAAGATACATGAAAGGCAGGAATGTGAACCTAATGGTGTGGCAGAGAAAGAAAGAAATTGCTCTTTTGGGGGTGGGGAGGTTGATGAGATATATTAACCCTCTCAAGACCCTGGGGCAAGTTCCATCTATTGATGCCAAAAAGCTTAGGTCCCCAAACTCTTTACATATATTCCCCAATTTGATCAATGACTCTGTTAAATCCGCTGTCTTGAAAACTAGTGCTGTTTTTAGGTCTTCAAGTAAGCACCTTTTTCTGTTTTTCCTAAATCATATATAAATAAATATTTATCTATTTGCGTACTGCAAACTTTAAGAACAAATACTTTTATTTTACACTGTTACTGCTTTCAATGCTGTTATTTTAAATTCTCCATCTTCTAATGATGTGCTAATTTAAAAATATATTTTTCAATGAAGGTGTCACTTAGATCAGATAATTTAATGCTTCTCTGATCTCAAAATTTTAAAGCATCTGGATATTATAAGGAGGAAAAGCCATCATGAATATAACACAGGGGAAATACTGCTTAGTACTGCTATCCAGCCAGCACAAAAGGCTGGCCAATAACTTGCTTTCTGACCCATGTATCAGCTTGCTGACCACGTGTAACTTTCCTGACCTATCTTGACTGAGTTCTGGCTCTATGGCAGCTTTTTCTAGGCGTGATCTTCCTCTGTTTTATTCACACTCCATCCTAGGGTTTTTATTCCAGCATCACCGTGACTAGTGAGCAGTCAGTGGTCCATGCCACACAGTCGACTGCAGACACAGGCAACTCCGGGGAGTCCCTGACACCCACACTTTCTTGCCTGTCATGCAACAGTTATTATATAATCGCTAGATGCTGAGCTCCAGGAAGCCAGAGACTTTCCCTGGTTCATTCATTTTGTACATGGTTCATCACCCAACCACTGAGCGTACCATCTTAACTTCTAGTCGGAGGAACACAGGTCACAAAAATATACATAAACAAATTATATTCTATAGTAGATGGTGAAATATAGTATAAGAGAAATAAGTCAGGCAAGGTTTCTTATATGACTGTACTTTTTTTTTTTTTTTTTTTTTTTTTTTTTTTTTTTTGAGACGGAGTCTCGCTCTGTCACCCAGGCTGGAGTGCAGTGGCCGGATCTCAGCTCTCTGCAAGCTCCGCCTCCCAGGTTTACGCCATTCTCCTGCCTCAGCCTCCCGAGTAGCTGGGACTACAGGCGCCTGCCACCTCGCCCGGCTAAGTTTTTGTATTTTTAGTAGAGACGGGGTTTCACTGTGTTAGCCAGAATGGTCTCGATCTCCTGACCTCGTGATCCGCCCGTCTCGGCCTCCCAAAGTGCTGGGATTACGTGACTGTACTTTTTAAGGCTCTTTATTTGCCTGCTATCATAGATCTACTTCCTAGTGATGTAATTTTGACCAATTCTTCTGATAGCTACTTTAACTAAAGCAGAAACACATGACTATAATTAAATTTTAGGTCAGATTGTATAAGTGGTACTGAAGCACATCTTACTCTTAAGCAGGTTTGTTTACACTGAATTACCTTGATATAAATTTTGCTTGTCAATATAGTTTCATCATCATCTACTAGTCTAACATCATAAAAGACTGCATAGTGTTCTTTTAATACAGTGCCTGTATAATAGTTACATAAAGTAATATGCATTCTTGTCCCAGTATTCCTCACTATTACTTTGAAAGAGCGTGAACACAACTTTCCTAGTTTCCAGGTAGTGTCATTCCTCTATTAATCACCATGTCCCATGTCCCACACCATTCTGCTCACTCAGAATGTAACTCATTCTAGCACCAGTCATCAGAATTTATGCCACAGGTCACTCTGTTCTAAGGCTAAACCTGTGTTCTCTCTTTATGTCTTTTTTTTTTTTTTTTTTTTTTTTTTTTTTTTGAGACAGAGTGTCATACTGTCGCCCAGGCTGGAGTGCAGTGGCGCAATCTTGGCCCACTGCAACCTCCGCCTCCTGGGTTCACACGATTCTCCTGCCTCAGCCTCCTGAGGAGTTGGGATTACAGGTGCATATCACCACACCTGGCTAATTTTTTGTATTTGTAGTAGAGACAGGGTTTCACTATGTTGGCCAGACTGCTCTTGAACTCCTGTCCTCATGATCTGCCCACCTCAGCCTCCCAAAGTGCTGAGATTGCAGGCATGAGCCACCATGCCTGGCCTATGTCAATTTTGTAATAAAATAAAACCACCAAAATATCATTGCCTCAGTTATCTCCCCCTTCCATCAATAATAATTTGAAATATTTTGCTAACATCTCACCTTCTTCAAGACACCTTGATATTCTCTATATTGTCAATCCAAAGGTATGAAACTGGCTTTTTGAAACCATCCTATTTTCCCTTAATATTTACTATAGTTCCACAGCACTTGAACATAAATATATATAATTAGTTTATTTAATAATGTAAAATTACATTTTCCATAAATTTTCTATAGATTGCATAAAATAGAATTAAGTTCTCATACCTGGCATCAAGGAGATACTTAAGTTGTTTCTCCATAAATCGCCCCCCCGCCCCCCGGCCCCATGGTACATCCTCTTACTGAAAGGTATCTGATACTTTTTTCAGACACATTTTATTCAACATTTTCAACATGCACTGAGTGCTGTCCATGTCTCTCATGTACACTGTGGCTATAAGATCAGAGAGTCTACTCCTAAGGACTGCACAATGACTAAGAGCAAGAAGAAATTTGGCAATTACTAGACAGGGCAATTAATTAGCTCTATGAGAGAGCCATGTAAGAGCATCCAGTAGCAGTGCAGGGGTGAAGAGAGGCTCTTCAACTGGACCTAAGATACATGAAGTGGTGGAGCAGTTACGGTGAGTATTGGGAGATGATGGGATGTGGAGAAAGCAAAGACAGTGCCCGAGGGTCTGGCTTTCCCAGAGGCATGGCTGGAATGTGTCCTTTTTGAAGGCCCTGCACTATATCTTTTATTCATGCTTTTGTACTATTTTCCTTAGAAATCCCCTGTATCAAATTAATAAAGATGTATGTTCTACAAAGCCTGAATCCACCTTGCCCTGGGTAATGACATTCTCAACTGTAGGAATTTAGAGGACATACAGATATGGTGCGTGTGAAGAGAGATTGCAGACTTAATCGTGGACAACTGGATTTGAGCTTCCTGAGAGATTTAAAGGCAGAGCACTCAGTAGAAAAGCCAGATTCTGAGATCCAGCACTCAGAGGAATGGACAGAAGGGACAGAATTGGGTGTGCTCCATGTACAGAGGCTGGTGGGAGACCCAGGATGCTCCAGTCCCACTGTGGCTTCTCCCCACAGCTTTATGCTTCCCAACAACTTCACGGAGAGATACGTTATATCAATAGGAATTAATTTGGAGAAGGGAGTTTCTGCTGCTAAAATCTTCTGTACTTCACCTTTCTCATCTTACAGATAAGAAGTGATGCTCCTAAACTGAAATGACTTGCGTTTCATCAGAGAAATTCTCAAACCAGAATCCATGCTTCCTGACTCTCATTTTGTGTTTTACAATCATAAAGTGCTGGTCAGAAGGGCAGAGTATTATTTAAAACTAAAACAAACAAAGGAAACAAAAACTATCTGCTCCTTCAGATCATCTAAAAAGCTATTAAGTAACGTTTATTCTAACCAAGATCTCCAGGGATCCACAAAAATCAGTTCTCCAGTCCCTTGATAAATGAATACTTAATAACATTTGGTATAAAACCTTATCAAAGGATTTTTAAAAGTCTAAGTACATTTTGTCTGCAGTTCTCCTTATATACAATAATTTTTACCCAGTCAACTAACACTAATGGACTTTTTATTGTTCTGTGGATTGCACGGAAGAGTCACTGTCGGGTGGGAGGAGAGAGGAAACAAAGAGGACAGTAAATATGAGTAAGCGTTTGTAGTGAAACTGGGAAAGAAAGCGGAAAATGGATAATGAGGTAAATTAAAATTGGTGCTGCACTAAAAACGCAGAAAGAGTAAAATTTTGGAACATGTAAGTTATTAAGAATAAAGGAAGATACAATGTAGTTTAAAATAATCATTATGATTTATTGATCACTTATCCGTGTCACATGTGAACTAAGCTTTGTAACATTATCTGCTTTAATCCTCACGGCAACTCCTTCTGTTGGGGTTGTCACAGCTCCATTGAACAGTTGAGGAGTCCTGCAGGCCAGAGAACCAAGTTCCATCCACAGTCCCAGATCAGCCACTTGGGAAGTGCAGGGCTGAGTTTTGAATTCAAGCCTAACTCCAAACTCCAAGCACTTAGTCAATGTTACACTTCAGATTACTCCCAAAATTATGTTTACACAATTGGCATCATCACATCATAAAACGTCTCTCTCTCTCTCTCCCTCCCCCACCCCCTCTCATTTATTTTACGTCACTTCCTTCTGGAATAAAAAGGACTAGCAGGGCGGGGCCCTGTGTGTTTGGCCCACTGTATTCGGAGCTCCTAACCCACGTCTGGCAGACTGCGGGTGCTCAATGCACAGGCATGGAGTGAATTCATGTTGGTAGCACCTTTCCTTGGTAGGGCATGGAAACGCTCGCTCGCGTACCGTGAAATGGGGCCACTCATTTTGTTTTCCCCTTGATAAGAATGCTTTCCCTTGCTGCACCGTCAGCTGTCAGAAGACTCTTTTCTAGCATTGCGTGGACATCCCAACCTCAGTGAAGAGAAGGTGTCAGAGTGGGAGGAGGGAGGCAGCCTCAGAGCCACACAGCCACACATTCCCGGTGGGAGCCGGTGCCACCCACTTCTCCCGCCCTGCAGCATCTGTGCTCATCTCTGCCTTCAGCATCCACAATGTTCCTTCTGTCCACACTTGAGATGTCCCATTTAAACAATACTGGCCCACTTGCCTCCTCTTGTCCCTGGCTTACCTTCTTCCTCTCCTGTGGTCTCTGTTTCTCTTGCACCATTCAAGAGATTGCACGAACTTCCTTGTCCTGCAGGGCAGCTAAACCTGGAAAACGGAGGTGGCTTCTCTGCATCTTCCCCATCTCCTAGTGTCTGAGAGAGAGTGAACCAAAAGAGAACCCAGGGAGCCAGACACATCTGAGAGCGTGACAGAAGGACCATTTCTGCCTGGGACCAACACGCTTTGTGGCTTCACTAAATTTTTCATGAGAAAATCTCAAAGTTGTGTTGAAAATTGTGAAGTTTTCTAATTTTATCTTGCTGTACTGCCTGGTATTTAAGTAATCAGAAGTCGGTAATTTGAGAAAATAGGAAAGTGTGCAAATAATAGTTGAATAGGGGTTAGTGAGGGTGCTCAGGGGATAAGCTGTATCAAAAGAATCAGGATATCAAGTGTAAGCACCAAGGTAATAGAAACAACATGCTCTAAGCAATGAGATGCAAAGTATAAGGGCCACCACGTTCTTATGCGTAGTATCTATTCTTCTATATTCTGTGTTACTTTTTTACTCCCAGTTTTACTTTGACCATTTTTATTTTTTAGAATTTAAAATGGCATGAATGCATGTACATATATATATACACACACACACCTACATACATGTAATTTACATTTCCCCAGAGAAGAAGTCAGCTTACATACATGTAGTTATGTATGTTGGTATATATGCATGTGTATGTATCATAGGTCTGCGTAGATATTGCTGTGTGAATATGAAGAGAATCTGCACACGGAAGGAGCAAACGCTTTAGGCAGCCCTGAAGTGCAGGTATCCAAATGTGCATGACTCTGATTGATACATTGTGATTTATTACAATGCAGCTGATGCTTCAGAAGACGTGATTTAGTAGTCACTGGTTATTTCAATTTACTCTTTTTGCGTTTTTAATTAGTAAATGAATCCCTCATGGTCAAATGATTAATTGCACAATAATTCACTGGAGTGCCTTCCTCGCCTATTTGTGCACAGCACAGTACATAGAGGAAGCGTTGGAATATGGGCTGACATTATAAATTATGGCAATGCATTCACACCACTCTCGTTCCGAATGTGTCAGCACTTCCATTATAAACTCCCGTTTTCAAGGTGCTTAAAACTAAGCTGTGAAAATTCATTTTCAGATGGCAGCTGGTATAGAAGGTGTCCACCAGGGAGCAATGTTTTTAAACCAAATTTCAGAATTTACTTTGCCATTGTTAAAACTCCCAAGCAGATAAAGTTAGCAAAGCACCTTTCTCAACTATTTCCATGAAATAAAACGAAAATGAAATAAAACTACTTTTCTCAGTGGCAGTGGCTCTAACATGAATGCTAAAATTATATGGATTTTAGTTGCATTTTTTGTTGGTTTGTTTTTAACATACTTTATTCCTTGGAACAGTTTGAGATTTAAAGAAAAATTCAGGCAATAGAATTTCCACATACCCCTGCATATTTTGTTGCTCAAATTGTTGCAGCATTAGCTGTTTCTTTCTTTTTTTTTTTCACAATATGCAATTATAATGAGAATTCACCTTCTCTATTATGGCCTTTGCTTCTCAGAACTCAGTATGTCTCAATAGCCTATGCCGGACTAAAGCAGTAGTAACAAAATTTAAGGCTGAATGACCCTCATGCCACACCTAAGTAACCTCATGTTTTCTTGGCAGAGCCAATCTTCCCTTTCAGCCAGAACTGCAAACCAGTCGTCTAACAGACGTTCTCTAGAATTGTCGAGACAAACTACAGAAGCAGCAGCCACTGCCCATTTAACACGGTGATGATCTCATACCCAGATAATGAGACCATCCTGTTTTCAAGCCTACAGGCTCTGGAGTGCAGGTCAAGGTTAAAAATTTTGTCTCTGCAATTCTTGTGTGACCCTGGGCGAGTGTGTCACAAATGAATGCCTCCTCATGGGTAAAGGATGGTATTAGCAGGGGCTTGCCCATGGGCTGTTGTAAGGCCTCAGGGAGATGCCCTTTGGGGCGTGAGCCAGCCTCGTGCTTGGAGGATGCTTGCTGTGCTGCTGTGCAGGCAGGTGCCCGGCTAGGTCCAGGAGGAAGGGCAGTGCAGCAGGAAGAACTGTGCATTGCAGTGAGAGACCTGAATCCCCCAGGATAGGCTCCCGGGTGATATCACAGGAAATAAACATTTTTCCAGAGAGGAAGTCCATTTACAGTCAGCAGGGCATGCTGACCCACTGGAACCCGGCCGAGCAGGGAGGAGGTGACACCTCAGGCCTGTCTCTGAAACTCCCAGTGGGCACTCCAGTGCCTCGTAGACACCCCAAATCCCTCAGCAGGTGAAGCCCCTCTGAGGAACCACACTTCAGTTCCATCTTTCCAAACTTCTACTTCCAGGAGAGCTGCTGCCAGACAGAACTCCTGCAGCCGCCAGTGTCCCGTGGTCTGCACAGCCCCACCCGCTTCTGACTCATGTCCTGTCTTTCTTTCCTCCTCTACCAGGAACTCGCTGGTTCCTCCTCATCCTTCAGGCTGAGCCCATGGGACCTCCCTTCAGGAGGCATCCTGCCCTAATCCCAGGAGCAACCTCTGTGTCTCACCTGGGCGTCATTCCCCAAAAGCATTCTGCTTTTCTTTTAAAAGAATAATTTAAAACAGTAAGTGAAAATATGGTTTTTTTTAAAATTATACTTCATGTTCTATGGTACTATTCACAATAGCAAGGACTTGGAACCAACCCAAATGTCCCTCAGTAACAGACTGGATTAAGAAAATGTGGCACATATACACCATGGAATACTATGCAGCCATAAAAAAGGATGAGTTCATGTGCTTTGTAGGGACATGCATGCAGCTGGAAACCATCATTCTCAGCAAACTATCGCAAGAACAGAAAACCAAACACCACATGTTCTCACTCATAGGTGGGAACTGAACAATGAAAATAATGTTTTAAATAACTAAAACATTTAAAGTATAAAACATTTTAAACACACAGAAAATCAGCATTCTATTTTTTCTTGAGTCAGTTTTGTTAATGTCCCATTTGTCCATATATGTGTATATATATATATAAAGTTATAGGAAATTGATGTTTTATAGATATTGTATGATGTGTATGTATATGTGTATATATATATAAACATATAAAGTTCTACATATAGTTAGAATTCTCTCTATAAAGTTCTCTCTATAAACATTATTGGCATGTAGTCATCATAATTCCCACTCTAGTCATCTACCTCCTTTATAATCCAGATACATAGATCTGTTGGAAGGACTTTTCTCACTTTTCTTAAACAGACTTGCCCATTTCATTGCTTCCTCTAAAGAACTAGGTTTAATTAGTCTTCCCAATTTTATTTTTGCTCCCTATTGTGTTATTCCTGTTCTTAAGTTAATCGTTTTCTTAAGACGCCAAGGCGGGCGGATCACCTGAGGGCGGGCGTTCGAGACTAGCCTGACCAACATGGAGAAACCCCGTCTCGACTAAAAATACAAAATTAGCAGGGCGTGGTGGCACGTGCCTGTAATCCCAGCTACTCAGGAGGTTGAGGCAGGAGAATCGTTTGAACCTGCAAGGCGAAGGTTGCAGTGAGCCAAAATCATATCACTGCACTCCAGCCTGGGCAACAAGAGTGAGACTCCATCTCAAAAAAAAAAAAAATTAGTCATTCTTATTTTAATCCTTTTGGGGTTACTCTTTATCATTTCAACTTCTCCACTTGGACGCTTAGCTAATCAATTTTTCCTGTTATTTTAATGTTTGCATTTAAATAGTTTTCTTAGAATTACTGTCTACCTACATCCTGGAAACTTCGATGTGTAGTGTGATTTTCATCTCTACTGACTTCTCCATATAATTCTGTCTACTTTCCATGTCTATATTTTGAGTGGTGTGTGTAGATTGAATAGATATTATTGGGTCTTTTAGACTGAAACTTCTTAGCCTTAACAACGCCTTTACTGAAAGTCTGTCCTACGATATTAACATAGCTACAACAGAATCCTGATACAAAGTTTCTTTCTCATATAATTTTCTGGGTCATTATGCTTCATTTAGGGCTCTTATAAATGGCATATAGCTGAACTTCTCTAAAAATCCACTCTGAGAGTCGATCCTATCAATTGGTGAGCTGAGTCCATTTCCATTTGCTACACTAAGACAGCTGAGCTTCTTTCCACTTTCATATTTGGTGCTTTCTGTTGACCTTTTGGATTCCTTTGCTGTTTTTTTTTTTTTTTTCATTCTTTCCCATTTTCTTTTGGATGATTACATTTATCCCATTTTAAAATTTCTATCCTTTTACAACAAATAATCACCTCGGCAATCTTTAGTAATACTATTAACATTTTATCACGTATTTATGATTAGAAAAATGTTACATTGATTAATGCCCTTACTTTCCTCCAGCAACATTCTGGTTTTAATAAAATTCCTCCTTTAATTATACGCTATTTTTTTCTGGTAATTTAATCCTAACTTGTTTGGATACTGATTAATTTAGGAATTGCTTTTCTTGTTGTCTTATGCAGGGAATGTTTCCTTGGCTTGATTGACATAGTTTCCATTTTTCTTTACTTACGACTTTTTGTGAGTCCCAGTCATTGCTTTTAGCTTCAGTTTTCTTTCTTCTGAAGTCTCTTAAGCTGTTCTATCATCATGGTCTGTGAGCAATGCATTCTCTTAGGTTTTTGCAGACATATTATTTTTCTCTCACTTATTTTACTGTATATAACATTATTGCTTGAAAGTTAACTTTCTTCGGAAATTTGAAGACGTTATTCTATGTTTCACCCCATTTCCTCTGTGGATGAGCATTTATCTCATTGTTTTTCGTTGCAGGCTAGCTTCTCTTTTCGACTACTTTGAGATTTTATATTTGACCTTGGGCCTCTATAGTTTTACCATTGTGCATTTTGCTGTGAATTTACTGTATATTTCTGTGGACTTCTTATACTTCTTGAACTACAGGTTTATGTCCTGTATGCATCTAGATATTTCTTTTCCTTTCTTTCTCTTTTCCTGTACTAGCCATTGTTGAGCTTTTTCCTTCTTGTATTCACATCTACGAACCTCTTGTAATATTTTCTGTCTTTTCACTTCTGTGTCCATGGCAGAATTTCTCAATGCTGTATTTTAAAGTTCTTAATTTTCCTTTGAGCTAGATCTATTTGATATTTAACCTTGGTATTAAATTTGTAATTTAGTTTTAAGTAATTTATTATATATTTCTAAAAGTTTTATTTGTTTCTTTTTCTTTTTTTCCTAAAAACATATTGTTTTGTTAACTATTAATTTTATGACATCTTATATCAGAACACATTTATTTTACATTTTTGAGGTGCAATTCACATTCAGTACACTGCACGTATTTAAAGTGTATGGCTGGTAAGTTTTGACATATGTGTACACCTGTGAAACCATCACTACAGTCAAGACAGTGAACATAGTTTTCACCTCTAAGGGTACCCCCTCCCTTCTGCTCCTCCTTGTTTCTCCCTAACCTTTGGACGTCACGGATCTGCTTTCTCTCATTATTGGTTCATTTGCATTTTCTAAAATTGCATGTAAATAAAATCAGATCATATTTTGATAGTCGGAATCATGGCCCCCCAAGATGTCCATGTCCTACTACCTGGAACCTGCAAATACCTGGCTTTACATGGAGAAGGGAATTTTCAGATGTGATTAAGTGAAAGACCTTGAGAGGAGGAGAGTGTCCTGGATTGTCTGGTGGACCCAGTGTCATCACAGGGTCCTTATGGGGACATAGTCAAGGAAGGAGGTGTGATAACAGGAGCAGGACCAAGCACCGTGGGTAGCCTCCAGAGGCTGGAAGTCAGAGAAACAGATCCCCTCTGCAGCCCCCTGAAGGAACCAGCCCACAGCACCTTGATTTTAGCGCAAGAGACTCACTTTGGGCTTCTGACCTTCACAACTGTGGAATAAATGTGTGTGCTTTTAAGTGACTACATGTGCAGTGATTTGTTATGGCAGCAATAGGAAGTTAACAGAAGTGTGTACTCATTTATGGTTTGGCTTCTGTCACTCAGTAGGACATTTTTGAGGTTCGTCCTTGATATACCAGCAGCTCCTTGGTTTTTGTTGCTAGGCAGTATTTGGTTGTCTAGACATGCTGCTCCTTAAGGGACAGTTACGTCATTTCCAGTTTCTAGATACTACAAGTAAAACTGCTGTTGCAGGACTTTTTCTTAGTTCAGGTTAAGACGAGGTCCTTGTCACACGGCCACAAAAGATTAGGCTCACAGACAATTTGAATGGTGAGAATAATGGGATTTATTGGGCAAAAAGGGAAAAAAAGGGGAACAAGGATTCAGCTTTTAGTACATGCTTCCTGCCCCACAGATTAAATCCCAGGTACCACCCAGGAAGAAGAAGTTCCTCCCAGCTGAAGATGGTGTGAACTTGTGTGCTCCACCCCGGGTGCAGGCTGGTTGGCATTTCTCTGGGGAACCCCTGCCCCCGGGCTGCCTCACTGCTGTGAACATTTATGCACAGGTGTGAGTAGGGTATATGCTCCCTTGCCTCTTGGGTAAATACTGTTGAGTAGAATATATTGACATTTTTTTCAAGGCTAACAAACTGTTTTCCAAAGTGGATGTGTCATTTTGTATTCCCACCATCAGTGTCCCTGAGTTCTGATTCCTTCCCATCCTCGTTCAGTCGTGGTACGGTCAACCTTTCCAGTTTCACCATTTCAACAGGGGCCGAGGGGAACTCCGGGTCCTCTTCACTTGCTTTTACCTGGTGACTCATTGCACGGAGGCTTGAGGAGGCTTTCACGCGCTCAAGCTGTTACCTGTGCATCTTCCTTGATAAAATGTCTGTTCAAAGCTTTTGCTCATTTTTTAATCAGGGTTTTTTTTTTTCATTTTATTGGGCTTTGAGAAATTTTTATATTTCTGGATATACATATTCTTTACCAACTATTCTCATAGTCTATATGCTTAGAAAATTGTTTTGGCATTGGATTTCAGAGCAGAAGTTTTTAACTTTGAGGAGGTTCCATGTTATCAGTTTTTAATTTTATGGATCATGCTTTTGTGTAATATTTATAAATTATTTGCCTAACCCAAGATGCAAAAATTTCCTCTTACATTTTCTTCTAGAAGCATTAGCATTTAAAGATTTAGAATTAGGTCATTCATTTAGAGTTAATTTTTCTTGTTTTTTATGGCTCAACTGTTCTGTTTTACAGATCCACTTGTCTATCTTGCAACCAATACCTTGTCATTCTCATTAATGTAGCTTTGTAATAAGACTTGAAATCAGCTAATGTAGGCATTTCAACTTGTTCTTTTTACAAGTTTTTTTGGCTGTTCTGGGTGTCATGCATTTCCACATGAATTTTGCAATCAACTTATCAATTTCTACAAAAACCGTGATTAGATTTTGATTGGGAATGTGTTGGATCTATAGACCAATTTGGAAAGAATTGACATCTTAAATATATTGACTCTTCTGAAGCATGGATATTGTATAACTCTCCATTTATTTAAATCTTCTCTAATTTCTCCCTGAAACTTTTTTCAGTATATAGGCATTGTGCATCTTTTGTTAAATTTATTCCTAAATATTTCTTAATGTTTGACACAGTCTTAAACCATATTTTAAATTTTGATTTTCAATTGTTCATTGATAGTATATGAAAATACAATGGATTTTTGC
>NC_065595.1:2185000-2260000 GCF_024542745.1 Macaca thibetana thibetana
ACTGCATCCAGTTGTACATAGTATAAATTACACTAGTCTGTACTTTTGTTCCTTTTGCAGTAGTACAGACTGAAAATTATTGATTTTTATTGACTTCACAGTAACAGAACCCTGAATTTTCACAATTAGAGTGTTTTCACCCCATTTATTTGGTAGGGCTTTGTCTTATACAAATACACCGCACAGTAGAGGAGATCTTCGAAAGAAATGTCAAAGAGAGTGAATTGAGATAACTGGGAAGAGGTTACATTATAAAATCTAATGAAGGAAAATTTATCAGAATGGATAAAATACGTAAGTCCTGGACTTTACATAGTAAGTACAGCAAATAACAAACAAAATTAATTTAAATAAATCCATGCTTGATTTCCATAGTATTATGGTGACTTTGCTGGACACTGAACAGCTCTACCCAGAACCCCAGTTCAGGTCTGAAGAACCTTTTCTCCCAGCTGAGGAGTGTGATGCTGGCTCACGCCCCATGGCTATCACGCTCTCCAGAAATGTTGCTGCTAAATACAGCCATCTCACTGAGATCCTGACCCCTTTCTAGGTTTAGCTTCTGTCCAGTGTTTTGCTGATATGGAGCACATGAGGGGTAACTCCCTTCAGGACAACTTTGAGGGCCATCCCAACTTTTTGGCCAGCTGAGGACTTCATTATAACTACATCACAGCCCAACACTCTCTGTCAAATCCTGCTTCTCTCCCTCCTCTGACAAGTGATAGTCCTTGGAATGCACCATCATAAACTTCCCTGGTGCTAATCTCCATGTCAGATCTTCCCACACAATGGAATCTGACCACAATTGTAATGTCATAGAGAACCAATAAAGAATGTTGTCAGAAGAGCTGTAATAGTTATGTGAGGAGTTTGGCAGATCCTTTTCTCAATGAAACAACCATTTCACTGGTGAAAATTATAAAACACATACATTTAAAGTTTCTGGAACTTGACCTAAGGACATACCAGCAAATTGAGAAGAACTTATCCTAAAAAACCTGCTAAACCCCAATAAGAACAGGTTGAGACTGTCACTGAGCCACAACCTGCCCCTTCCCCCATCTTCACAAGCTCCATGTTGTGGGAACTACTCAGGATGGGTGCCTACAATGTAAGGGTTCCCTTTCCCCCAGCTTCTGGATATAAGGCTATAGTTTTGCCTGGAAGGGAGTCACCAGCATCTTGCATGTCTTTCAAGCTCTGTGTTGTAGAAAATCTTCTCTGGGTGGATTGCACAAAATAATTGGGACTTGTTTCCGCCACTCAGCTCTCACCTGTAGATTATAGGATCTAATTGCATCGAGTCAAAAATATTTGATTCTCAGTCGCTCCCTACCACCATTCCGAGACTTCCACTCATATGTCATAGGTTCCCTGATGGAAGAGGCAAACCAAGAAGGGGCAACCGTCCTTCCAACTCTTTGTTGCAAGGTAGGAGTGTTCACTGCAGTAAAAGCAGGCCACCCTCACCCCGCCTCCAGCTCTGGTGCAGTGGGACAGAGGTTCACCCAGCTCTACTGAGGAAGTGCACTTCATAGGTATATGGCATAAATGAATTCATGCCTTAAGGCTTTAAAATTAAGAGAGGTGTTAGAGGTGAGCAGTTAAGAGAAGGCTGATGGTTTATGAAATTAGTAGCAACAAGTAAGTGAACATACCACTCAGAGCTTGAACAGAGAGGACCCGGGAAGAAGATAGCTAAAAGCCCCTGATATGGTTACATCCTTGAGAGTCTGAAATGCTGTGTATATGCACAAGGTGTGTCCACTAATGAGCAAGCAGAGCAGGCATCTGAGAGTGATTCGTTTCTGGCTGAACAAAGGGTCAACTGGAAAGCATTATCCGTTCCACACAGATCTACCAGCAAAATTGAAAGGCTTAGGTACAACCTCTGACCAATCACTGGCTAAACTTTAAGCTATGATGACCCAGGGGAGACCCCTGGAAATCTAAGTCTAAAAATAAAAAATTTTTAAAGGGAGATAAAAATGAGCAGAAACATCGAAGCTGTGCACCTCAGGAAAAACAGACTTTGCTGAATTAGTCCAGCAAAACAAATAAATAACAAGAAACAAGCAAGAAACAGCAACACCAACATCTACGTGGGAGAGTAGGACTAATTAAAATCTGGAATTTTCATGATGTAATATCTAAAATGTCCACTTTGTAACAAAAAAATTATAAGACTTGCAAACAGATGGGATAGTCTGATTGTTGTACAGGAACAAAAATAAGGCTGTAGAAACTGCCATTAAGAGGACTTGATGTTGGGTTTAGCAGAAAGATATTTTAATGCAACTAGTATAAATATACTCAAAGAACTAAAGGAAATTATGATTAAAAATTAAGAGAAAAACATAATGACAATGATTCTTAAAAGAGCTTATTAGTAAGGAATTAATAAATCTAGAATTTACAAAAATCACATGACAATTCTGGAGTCAAACGGTAAGTTACAAAAAATTTACAAAGCTCAACAATAAATTTGTGCTTTCAGCAAAAAGAAGTCAGTGAGCTTGAATAAAGATCACTGGAGATTATGAAATCTGAAAAATAGAAAAAGAGATTGAATAAAAATGAAGAGAGCCTCAGAGATTTGTGCAACAATGTTAAGCCCACCAACATATGCGTAATTAGTGTACATACACATAATGAGGTGAAGAAAGAAAGGGTTAGGAGAAACATTCACAACTATGAGGAAAATGTCCTAAACATGATGAAAAACATAAATCTACACTTAATGTGTAAAAAAAATCTTAAAGTAGAGTAACAATAAGGACTCACATAGAGATATATCACAGTCAAAATAATAAAGGACAAAGATACAGAAAAAATATTTTAAGACAACAAGAGAGAAAAGGAATTCTTCACTTAAAATTAAACTTACTAAGATTAACAGCGGACTTGTCACTAGAAACAATGGTGGTCAGAAGGTAGTGGAATGCCATATTTAACATGCTTAAGGAAAACACACACACACAACAAAACTATCAAATAAAAATTCTATAACCAGGGAAATGAAAAGTTAATACCAATAAAGTTGAAATAATGACATTTTAAAATAAACAAAACTGACACGATTAATTTATCAGTGCACATGCCTTAAAGAAATACTAAAGGAAGTTATCCCAACTGACAAGTAATACAAGACAGTGATTTCAACCACATAAATAAACAAAGGACACCAGTAAAAGTAATCTTATACTAATGACAAAGTGCTATGTAACTGCACATTCCTCTTTAAAAAAAAAAAACAATAGCAGAAGGCAGTGTATTTTGTCCATTCCCACAGTACTAATAAAAACATACTTGAGACTGGGTAATTTATAAAGAAAGAGGTTCAGTTTACTCACAGCTCAGCATGGCTGGGAAGGCCTCAGGAAACTTACAATCATTGTGGAAGGGGAAGCAAACATATCCTTCACGTGACAACAGGAAGGAGACGTGCTGAGCAAAATGGGAAAAAGCTCCTTATAAAACCATCAGATCTTGTGAGAACTTACTGTCACGAGAACAACATGGGGGTCACCTCCTTCATGGTTTAATTACCTCCCACTGGGTCCCTCCCATAACAAATGAGGATTATGGGAACTACAGTTCAAGATGAGATTTGAGTGGGGACACAGCCAGGCCATATCAGACAGGATCAATAAAATTGAATTTCTGAAGCTGTAGCAGAGGGAGATTAATTTGAGAGTATAATACATAGAATGCTGAAGGGAAGAAGGACTCAGTGGAGCAAAGAAGTGACACCAAATGGTAACACAAGTCTGCAGGAACAAATGAAGGCTACTGGAATGAAAAACAGGAAAATTAATAAAGAATTTTTTATCTTATTTAATACATGTAAGATTATATAAAACAGTAATTATAAATCTCTAATGGTGGATTACATAATCTACAAATATGTTTTATATATATATATATGGCAAAAATAGCACAAATAGAGATTGGAGTTAGTGTGGAACAAACTTTCTCTCTTTTTCTAAAATTAAGCAAATATAAATCTAAAATCAATTCTGGGAAGTAAATATGTGTATTACAATCCCTAGAGCAACCAGTAAAAACTATTTAAAAAATACTCAAAGCATCAAAAAATAAATTCAAATGATACACTAGAAAATATCTGCTTAATAAAATTGAAGATGTAAAGAAGAGAAAGAAATAGTATGAGAAGTATGAAAAATAGCAAAATGACAAGAAACAGTCTAACTGTATCAATGGTATGTTAAATGTGAGTAGACTCAACAAAATAAAACAATTAAAAGGTACAGGTCATCAGATTGGATTAAAACCAGTGATATAGCTATATGCTATTTATGAGAGATACATTTAAGTTTCAAAGTTACAAATAAAAAGGATGCAAAAATATGCCATGTAGACACTAACCAAAATAGAACTGGAGTAGTTAAACTAGACAAAATAGACTAAAAAAAAAAAGAGCAGAGAATTTTATTTATTATTTTATAATAATAAAAGGGTCAATTTAACAGAAAGATCTGATTACTATAAATGTATCTTAACAACAGGGCTTAAGAATATATAAAAGAAAAACTGACAGGATTGACAAGAAGAAATAGGTATTTCAATAATAATAGTTGGAGATTTCAATAAACTGCTTTCAATTATGGGTTGAAAAAACTAGGCAACAAGGATATAGGGGATTTGACACTAGCATTTACTTCTAATCATTGTTCCACAGAACACTCTATGTGATAATCTTATCAAATGCACATTTCTCCAGGATAGGTCATAAGTTAGGCAATAAGATAAATCTTAATATATTAAAAATAATTGAAGTTATAAAAGTGTGCCCTTATATATAAAATTTACATGTAAAAAATACATGTAACAAATACATGATTCTAAATAAAAATGGTTCAAAAAAGAAATTTCAGGAAAATTATAACAAAACTTCAGGATAAATAAAAATAAAAACAAATCAACAAAAATAAAGGGATACAGCTAAAGCATTATTTAGGAAGAAATATATAAGTATGAATGTCTGTATTAGAAAAAAAGTTAAAATCTCAAATTAATATTTTTCATGAGATTAGAAAAAATATCAAAGGAAATTCAAAACAAACAAGTATAAAAGTAATAAAGGGTAGAAATAAGGGAAATAGGAAGTAAAAAAAATAAAGAAAAATAAAATTAAAATGGGCTCTTTGGACATGAAATTAACCCAAATGCCCATCAATGATAGACTGTGTAAAGAAATTGTGGTACATACACACCATGGAATACTATGCAGCCATAAAAAGGAATGAGATCATGTCCTCTGCAGGGACACGGATGGAGCTGGAAGCCATTATCCTCAGCAAACTGACACAGGAACAGAAAACCGAACACCAAATGTTCTCACTTATAAGTGGGAGCTGAACAATAAGAACACACAGGGAGGGGAACAATACACACTGGGGCCTGTCAGGGGACCACAGGGAGAGAAAGCAACAAGATAAATAGCTAATACACATGGGGCTTAATACCTAGGTGCAGCAAACCACTATGGCAGACATTTGCCTGTGTATCAAACCTAAACGTCCTACACATGTATCCTGGAACTTAAAATAAAAAAATAAAATAGCATATATATGTATATATAATTTTTTTTTTTTTTTTTTTTTTTTTTTTTTTGGAGACAGAGTCTTGTGCTGTTGTCCAGGTTGGAGTGCAGTGGCATGATCTCGGATCACTGCAAGCTCTGCCTCCCAGGTTCACACCATTCTCCTGCTTCAGCCTCCCAAGTAGCTGGGACTACAGGTGCCCCCCACCACACCCAGCTAATTTTTTTTTTTTCCCCCCAGTAGAGACAAGATTTCACCATATTAGCCAGGATGGTCTTGATCTCCTGATCTTGTGATCCGCCCACCTCAGCCTCCCAAAGTGCTGGGATTACAGGCGTGAGCCACCGCAGTTTTTTTGTTTTGTTTTGTTTTGTGTTTTAAGACAGGCCAGGCAGGGTGGCTCATGCTTGTAATCCCAGCACTTTGGGAGGCCAAGGCAGGAGGATCACCTGCGGTCAAGAGTTTGAGACCAACCTGGCCAACATGGTGAAATCCCATCTCTACCAAAAATACAAAAAATTAACCAGGTGTGGTGGTGGGCTCCTGTAATCCCAGCTACTCCAGAAGCTGAGGCAGGAGAATCGCTTGAACCTGGGAGAGGGAGGTTGCAGGGAGCTGAGATCATATGATTGCACTCCAGCCTGGGTGACAGAGTGAGACTTCACCTCAAAAAAAAAAAAAGAAAGACAACTAGGTAGGTCTTGTCACTTAGTGTCTCCTGAATGATTTCCCTTTCCCTTGTGAATTCTATGAAACCTTCATGGATTCATTCAGAAGATAAAAAAAGAGTAACCACTTCTCAATGTATTTGATAAAGCCAATATTACTTTGATACCAAAGCCAGATAAAAAAAAGGAAAGGTACAGACCAATATCTTTCATGAATAAATATGTAAAAATTCTGAAGCAAATGCTAGCAAACCAAATCCAGCAAGACATAAAAATATTATGTATCATGATCAAATTAAATTTATTTCAAATATGCAAGTCTGGTGTAACATGGAAAAATCTATTAATGCAATACTTTTTGATTAATAATATAAAGATAAAAAGCCACAATTATCTCAATAGTTTCATAAAAATATTTGAAATTTCCCAGTCATGGTGATACCCAGTCACGATGAAACTTCTCAAAAAAAAAAAAAAAACAGTATAGAAAACTTTCCCAATCTGATAAAGGCATATTTGAAGAACCTATAGGTATCATCATACTTCCGGAGAAGTGTGTAGTGCTTTTCCTTTAAGATCAGGAGTAAGACAAGGATGTGCAATCTCACTAATTTTGTTAGACATTGTCCTGGAGGTCTTAACTAGGCAATTAAACATGAAAAATGAATAAAGACATTGAGATTGGTGAGGAAGTTGTAAAGCTATTGTTATTCACAAGATGACATAGTTTTGTATGCATAAAACACTGAGAAACCTAAAAAACTAGTACAACTCATAAAGGAGTTTAGAAAAGTTGCAAGATATATGATTAATATACAAAAATGAATGTTACTTCTGTATACTGGCAATGAACAATTCAAAGTAAAACTAAAAGTCCATTCAGAGTAACATCAAAAAGCATAATATTCCTAGAAAATTTAACAAAAGAAAGCCAAGACTAGTACACCAAAAACTATATTACATTGTTAAGATAAACTAAAAATGATCTAAATGAGTGGAAAAATAATCCGTGTTCAAGGATTTGAAGACAATATTGTTTAGTTGGCAATACTCCTCAAATTAGTCTACAGATTTAAGGCAATCTGTATTACAATAATATATTTTTTCTTTTGCAGAAATTGACAAACCAATTTTAAAATTCATACTAAAATAAAAGGTACTTATATAATAGAAGGTATACATATACACAGGGGGAGAGAGAGAGAGAAAGAAAGAGCAGATATAGACAGCAGATTTTGAAGGATTTGAATCTGTGAGATCCCTTAACTCCATATATTTGTCACGTCAGTTTTAAGAAAGACATATACTCCCACGTCTCACACATAGTGGTTAATTAACAGACTGAGTTGATGGGTATAACACACTAGTGTATTCACTTGTGATTAGCATGTGCAAAGGCAGTTCTGGGGAACTTTCACTTTTTTACTTCTGGTGTGAATATTTGAGAGGAAAGTGGGGAAATTCCTATACATTTATTCAAAACCATACATTAATAAAAATCCAAAGAGGATAAAAGATGTAGTGTAACAGATTACTTATGAAGTCAATGTGTGAGCATGGTGCTTTGTAATGAACTGTGGATTCAGTCAGCATTCTGCAATTGAGTCATCGTTTAAAAAGAAACTGGTTAGTGAGAACCTAGGAACCAAAATTAAGTTGTTTGGGAATTCACTTTTTGATGGTATGTTAAACTGTGCTATTATAATTTCTCAATGGAGTGGGTTATTAGACCCAGTTGTTGGTTCTATGTGGGAGTAATTCCAGCAGTCATAAAGCATGGTCTACAATTGGCCCACTTTTAAAATTGTAAGATTGCTTCATTTGGTAATGACTTTTAGAAGTTCCAGATGTAGTTTCAGAATCACTATAGGTGCCGGTAGAAATTTAAGGCATGTGGTGCCCTGAACGGGAAGACAACATGGTGTGATGTTCCAGCTGAGAGGCACTGGGTTGACATGTTCTGTGTCTGTAACTCGTAGTAAGTTTCTTACATGGTCAGACAAATGGAGTGTGCTATAGGTCATGCGACTGTAAAATATGACACTAGGAGAACCAAACAATGGTCAGCACAGAGTCCTCCTTTTGTAGGTTAGGAAGTGAGAGATATTTGAAAGTGACTTGGCCAAATGCATCTGCTAGTTAGGACAGAGTCAAGCCACCCAGGTATCATATCTGCTGGCACCCTGTCCATGCTCCCACAACTCCATCCTACTCTACTGTTATTATTCACTCAGAAGAAAAAAAGTACACACACATACATACATACACACACACACGTGTATATGTATATATACATCTAAAAAGAAAAAAAAAACCTAAAGTGATATGTGCAAAAAGTATGTAAGTAATGAAAACAATAAATTCAGAGACAAATGTTAAAAATAATAAGTTAAATTTACATTAATGTGACTGTCATCTATCAAGAAACTACTTAGAAAAGACCAAGAGATATAATTACAAATCTATAAGTCAGAAGTGAATTTTCTCAGTGTTCTAATTATATATATTTTAGAACTCAACTAAATAAAAATATAGAGTGCATTCCATGTAAAGGGTGTGGCAAAAATTAATGACATTATTTAATCAAATTAAAAAGATAGAATTTTGGTCTCAGTGTTCATCACCATTTAATTAGATATTTTAATTAGGAAAGAATTAAAAATAAGCATAATGTGATAATATAGTAAGTATTTTTAAAATTGATAAATTCTTAAGGAAAAAGTGAGAGAAACAGCTACAATACATACATGGCTTGAATAACAATGAATACTTAGAGAATGTAGTTTCACTGAGTTCTTTTACTTAGTTTTAGATGTGAGAAGTCTTCTGTAATATGACTCATCTTCAGAGTAAAACAGATTCCATTTGTGAAAATTGGTCATTGGTAACTTCAAGTCCTGGGATCTTTGTCTTTATAAGGGGTTGCCTGAAAAAGTATTAAACTAAGTAAAGCTTCATAAATTTAGAATATTCTGCCGTTATTGGTCTATACAAATGGAAATTGTATATGGTTCAACTTAATCAAACAACACTTTACTGAAATAAATGTATCAAGCAGTGTCTAAGGGCTCATAATGAAAGCAGCCATCTCTGCTCTGCTCCTGTTTACCTCTAACCCAATGCCCCATGGAGCACCATCTTCATTGTTTTCAAACAAAACTGAGTTTATTTATTTGCCAAGCAAGGAAATAAAAAAAAATTCAGAGTAATTGCTGAGGGAGGAATGTCTGGATTTTTAGCACTACAAAAAGTGTGGGTGGAGGGAGTGGAGGGATGGAGGTGGTGACTATAGATGGCAGCTGTTCCAACTAAGGCTTGAAAGCTGGCGTTTCAGGTAGAATGGGATGAGTTCTGTGGTCTGCATATAATGAGTTAAAACAGATCCCAGTGTAGTGAAACGGTATTTGGTTTTGACATCTCCCAGGCAGGTGCAAGCAGGTATAAATGGAAAAGTCTCTTGTCACAAGAGCTTCTGGCTCCTTTTCTAAAGCTGACTTAATGTCTTACGAAGGATCTGAACCAAACCGACTCTCCCGAGGGTCCCTATCGATGTGGTCTAAATTTGGTGAGCCACTGGCTTGGCAGTGAGCAGTTTCCACTTAGCCATGAACTCCTAGAATATTCCCAAAAGCCCCTGGATCTGCATACTTTCCTTGTGAGGAACCTTGGCTGGTTATACTATGGCTTTGCTCAACATATGCCAGTCTTGCCAGAGAGTACAGAACTGTGTGGGTGTTTGTCTGGGTTTTGTTTGTTTGTTTTTGTTTTGAGACAGGGTCTCACTCTGCAATCCCAGCTTTCTGTAGCCCCGACCTCCCCAGCTCAGGTGATCCTCCCATCTCAGCCTCTCAAGTATCCGGGACTGTGGGTGGATGCAGGTACACCCAGCCAATTTTTGTATTTTATGTACAGACAGGGTCTCATTATGTTCTCCAGGCTGATCTCAAGTTCTTGGGTTCAAGCAATCCACCTGCCTGGGCCTCCCAAAGTGCTGGGATTACAGGCATGAGCCACTGTATCCAGCCAGTGAGCGTTTGATAAGTGGTATTTTTTGTTGTTGTTGTTATATACAACTTAGGATATGTATAATTTCTTGATAGTTTCTTTAGAATTAATTTCTCCTTCCCTTACTACTTGAAGTCTTTTATACTTTATTCTTCAGTGAGCCCTTCAGAAGTGACTCACACTCTCTTACGACTCACACTCTCCATGGAGAAATCAGTGACCTCTCAGGACTGCTAGATGGTTTTGCTTCTTGTAGGAAGGTCTTGAAATACACTGTGCTCAATTACTTTTATTTCACTGGAGAAAAGTTTGTATTACTTTGGATTCTCCTCATTATCGTAGGTTGTCGTTTTCATCTTTTTTGTTATCTAATTCAATATAGTTAATTTGTTACCAGTATACTTTGTAACCCCAATGGAAAGAGATGCAATATTTTTATCAAATCTTTATAATTTTTATTTTTGGCTGATATCTTTGCTTAGAACCTCCAAAACAATTTTTCCCCATTTTACAAATTGTGTTAAAATACATATAACATGCACGTTAACCATTTTAAGTGTAAAATAATGTATTAATAAATACGTTAATAATGTTTATGCAGCCATCACCATCATCTATCTACCTGACTCTTTTCATCTTGGAAAACTGAAAATTATATCAATTAAAACATAACTCCCGATTCCTCTCTCCCCAAAGCCCAGCAGCCACCATTCTATTTTGTAGCTCAATTATTCTGTCTCCTCTGAGTATCTCACATAAGTGAAATCAAATGGGTTTTGTCTTTTTGTAACAGCCTCCCTTCACCTAGCGTAATGTTCTAACAGTTCTCTCATGTTGTAGCATGTGTCAGCAATTTTAATCTATTTGTATATTTGGATCTAAAGTATTCTCTTATAGACCACGTGTAACTGAGTCATGTTGTTGTTGTTTTTTAATATATATTCTGTTGATCTCTGTCTTGATTAGAGCATTTAATCTATTTACATTTCAAGTAATTACTGATAAGGGGGAACCCACTTCTGTCATTTTGCTGTTTGTTTCGATTATGCCTTATAGCTTTTTTGTCCCTTACTTTCTGCATTACTCTCTTCTTTTGTGTTTAGCTGAGTTTTATAGTAAAACATTTAAATTTTCTTCTCATTTTCTTTTGCATATATTGTAGAGCTATTTTATTTGTGGTTCCCATGGGGATTACATTAAATATTCTAAAATTATAACAGTATTAGAATTCATATCAGCTTAACTTCAATGGCATATAGAAATTCTGCTCTTTATAACACTGTCCCCAACCCTCTCCTTTGTTGATATCACAAAATTATATTTTTATTTATTCTGTGACCAAAAACATAAGCTAATAATTACTTTTACCTGCTTAAATCTACCTTTGAGTCCCTCTGGTGAATGAATTCTTTATTTCAGTTATTGTATTTTTCAGCTCCATAATATTTTGTTTGTTTCTTTTTAGGTTGTCTTCTGTACAAAAATGATAGTTTCATTTTGTTTACACATAGTTTTCTTGACTTTTTTCACATCTTCCTTTCTTTCTTTGAGCATCTTTAAAATAATTTTTTAAAAGTCTTTGTCTAGTAGATCTGTCATTAAGTTTTTTTCAGGGACAGTTTCTATCAATTAATTTTTTCCTTTGAATGAGTCATACCTTCTTATTTTTTTGTATGACTTGTGAATTTTTTTTGCTTGAAAAATGGACATTTGCATCTAAAAATGTGATAATTAAAAATCAAATTCTCCGTTTTCCCTATTTTTTAAAGTTTTTTAAGTGAAATTTTTTTTCTCTTTTCATTGTTGTAAGCGCTCTCTGTGCTGAAGATCAGCACTGTGCTGTGGTGTAAACTTAAGGTCTTCTCAGGTTTTTTTCCGAGTCTTCGGTCACTTTCTAATTTCTCCCATATATGCAGCTGGTTTTGAATGTACTAATCTGTAATGTCTCGCCAGCCTGTTTAAATTCCCTGGAAGTCACTTCAGCTGGAGTGGGAGGGGCCTGCCACCGTAGGGGAAGGTTAAACAACAATGACCACTTTGTCTGCACCTCTTTGATTAGAAGCAGCAATAGATGACCAGAGCACACATCCTTGATATTTGGAGGACAGGGTCTTTTTGCCCACCCTGGTTTCCTCAAGCTGCGTGCAGAAACACGTGTGCAGCTGCCTGCCATGGGGCTAGCGGGGATGAGTAGCTGGTATTCTGCTGTGAGATGAATTCGACCTAAGTTAACCACCCTGTAATGCCTAAGCTTTTCCCTGGAACTTGCAAGCCTTCAATGGCCTCTAGAGTTCCAAAATAGTTACGTCAAACAGATTCTGCCATGCAAGTGTTGTCTCTGTGGGGAGGAGCCCTGGTGCTCCCGCCTGTCGTCTTCCCAGGATCGTCCAAGGCACCACTCCTACGTGTTTCTGGTTTTAGTTCTGGTGAATAGTGAATCCCCTCACATTGCTAATTCATATGCTTAGCCTACATTTTTTGTCTATTTAATGTATAGAGAGTCTATTGAGGTTTTGCTGTGATATGTGGATTTAGCTGTTGTAGTTTTATATATGTGTGTGTATATATATAATGCAACATATTTTGGCTTATAATCCAATATGTTATGGCTATATAAAATTATATATAAATTAATAATCATATTAATATATAATTATATTACATAGAATGTCATATTATATATTACAATGAAATATATAATGTCTATATTAAATTATATATAATTATTATATATCCTAATAAATTATATATCTAATTTTACATAGCCATAATATGTTGCATTATAATGTATATAAAATGTATATTATATAACTCATACACATACATATGTGTGTAAATATACATATAGAACCCTTCATTATTTCCTCTGTCATTACCTGTTAAATTTTAAATCTTTAGAGAATTTATCCAGAGATCACACTCTGTAAAGCAAGGACCTGACATTTCTTACGTACACTGTCATGTCTCCTCCCTAGATTCCACTCTTGATTTCTATCATATCTACTTCAGATTTATAATAAAGTTTTGATTGTAGAACAGATTTGGATTTACTGGAAAACTTAGATACTTCAGAAAATTTATCCCTGAAAAATTGTGGGAAATTCTTTAGTCATTACTCTATCAAATAGAAGAGTGATTAAAAGTCCCAGCTCTGGAGTGACCGACGGTCCAAGCTCTGCAGGCAGACATTCAGAGTTCAAATCATGCTTTTATGATTTAAGAACACTATGACCTTGGTAAAGTTATTTGACCTTCTGATGCCTCAGTCTCTTTATAGTTAAAATAGGAACAATAATCTCACAAATATTATATGATTATAGGCTTATAAATATTTATAAACATAGGATTATTAAAGAGTTAAAGCATTTATAACACTTAGAGCAGTACCTTTAAACTGGTAAATATGTATATATTAGACTTTGCTGGATTATTACCTATCTTTCAGTCTCTACTCCAACTTTCTGGGACATTGATTATTGTTATTGCACTGTTATCAATGTTGATTATGTTAAACCTTGCTGTTTAACTTTTCTATCTCAGTTTATCTTTCATTATTTCCTTACCTTGTCCACCTAGTATTATGAGTAATTTTTTTTTGATATATCTTCCAGCTCATTGATTTACTTTTTGGCTGCTTTGAATCTGATGTCTTAAACATCCATTATTTTTGCTAGTTTGTTTTTATCTGCAACGTCTGTACTTTTAAAATTCTAGATTAAATAAGTTCTAAAACAAATACATTATTTAACCAAATAAGATTCTTTTTCAAATCTGCTTAACCACTTTTTGAAAAACAATTTTGAAGTGACGTCTCATTCTCTCACCCACGCTGGAGTGCAGTGGTGCAATTTGAGCTCATTGCAACCTCTGCCTCCCGGGATCAAGCTATCCTCCCACCTCAGCCTTCTGAAGAGCTGACACTACAGGTGTGTGCCACCATGCCTGGCTAGTTAATGTATTTTTGTAGAGATAGGGTTTCCCCATGTTGCCCAGGCTGGTCTCAAACTTGTGAGGTCAAGCGATCTGCTCGCCTTGGCCTCCCAAAATGCTGGGATTACAGGCATGAGCCACTGCACCCAGACTCTACTTAACCACTTTTTCTAATGCATTATGACTGGCTTATTTTTAATCCTATCTTTTATATCCTGAATTATTATGTTTTATTGTAAACTATCTGGGATTATTCAGTTCCCTGAAGTACAAGAAGTTCTAATTTGTTGTTGCCAATTTGTCCTTATTTTCTCTGGATTTCTGCTTGCTCTCATATATGATGGCACCATCCTTAGGTTAGTATTATTACTTACCTTAATCGTTTGTGCTGAATTGAGGCTTCTCTTACACAGATAATATTTACTTATTTTTTCAGGCACTGAAAGATAGTAACAACCTGGTGTTATCTAAATTGAAATACCCTACTTGGGTTCCCACAACCAAACTAAGATCATACATTTGAAGTCAAGCCAGAGTCATAGAGATCTATCATTCCAAATTCTCAAGGGATGCTCTTTTTCTTGTTATTATTGTATTTCCTAACCAGTCCCATTTCCTTCTCAGTTTCTTTCTCTGCAAGCAGTTGGTGTTCTAAGCTGTCACGAGAGATGTGTCCCATCAAGAGTTTCTGAGAGCCTTTGCGTTGCTGTGGCCGTCAGCTGTGAACTCCGATCATGACCTCATGTTCCTATTTGCCATCAGTTGCAAACCTCGAATATTCTGCCTTTTCATTTGTTCTCAGGAAAGGGTATAGGAAAAGATTTTATTCAGAAATATAATCTATCATACTGCCAGAAATAATGCCCCACTTTAATTTTAAACTATAGGATATTATTATTCATATTGTCATTTTATACAGTCGATGCTTGTTTAGATTTATATATGTGTTTACCACCATCTCTTTTTTGTTACTTTCATTTCTACATCTCAATTTCTTCCTTCTAAGGAACAATTGCTTTCCCTGTAATTACCTTCTTTATTCTTCCTTTGATTTGGAGTATATGTGTGATAAACACTCTGAATCTTTGAATACACATTGATTATATCTTTAGTTATAAGTAAAAAAAAAAATTATTTTATTGTGGAAATCTAAGTAGATGTTATTTTTCTTTACAACTTAAAAATCTTCTTCACTGTATTCTAGCCTCTATTTTTGTGATGAGAAGACAACTAAAAGTTGAATTCTTTAATAATCAGTCTTTTCTCTTTGCTTGCATTTATGGTTTTCTTCTAACTTGATGTTCTGCAGTTTACTACAATATATGTTTATTTTTGCTCCTCTTGCTCAGTTAGTCAATGTGCTTCTAAAATCCAAGGAAGTACTAGTTTTGTTCTCCAGACTAGAGGAAAGGGAAGAGGATGAAGAGGGGAAAGGAGTGCATGCCAGAAAATTCATTTGTTTTTAACAAGAAAATAAGATCATTTTCCAAAACCGCATTCAGTCATTCTTCAGTTAGCTGTCACTGGCCACGAGTTGTTACTATGACAGACAGAATCTAACTGGAAGGAAGTTAAGTATTTTTATGTGGCTATTCTACTAGTCAGGATTCTCCAAAAAAGCAGAACAAATAGGATGTGTACATACATATAGACATAGACATACATGCAGACATACATATAAATACACAGACATAGACATAGACACACACATAGACACAGGCATACGTATACACAGAGACATACAAATATATATACACATACAGACATAGACGTGGACATGGTCATACATATATAGACACACATAGCTATAGACATACAAATAGATATGCACATATACACACACACACAGACGTAGACACATAGGCACAGACATACAGAGACAGACACATATGCATAGACAAACACATACACAGAGACATACAAATACATATAGACATAGACAACACATACATACAAACTAGGCATAACACATAGACACATACATAGAGACATAGATATTGACACATATACACATAGACACATAATATACATAGACATATAATATACATAGACATATGTGACTTAGGTATAGATGGAGACATAGGCATAGACTAGACAGACATGTACGTGTACACATGTACAATGAGATAAAGGACGTTTTAAGAAATTAGTTCATGCAATTTTGGAGACTGACGGGTCTTAAATCTGCACATAAAATTAACTGTCACAGGCACACTGTTTTCACACACACACACAAATCCGTATTTTTTGGCATGAAAGAAGGAAATACACTAACCGGGTTGGCAAGCCGACCGAGCGTGCACATTTACCCAGTCAGTTAGAGCCAGGGCAGAGTGTCCTGTGGCTCAAGCAGATGGACAAAGATGTCTAATCTCTTCTACACACAGAATGGAACACAGGCAATACCACACAGACTGAAATGCAAGGGTCAAGAATAGCCTGGGCCTACTGTCTCAAGGGAGGCTGAAAACTGGAAATACTCTGGAGTTCTACATCTGTCTTCATGAAATGTTTGCTCTACATTGCATACTTTTCTGGACACGGAGTGAAAGAGTTGACGATTTCATGCAGAATTGTTCCTATAGGACATTGCACCTTGAAGCTGTACACAAAATCGTAACAGTCTTAGTTCGCTTCAGGTTGGAGAGGTAAAAGTAGGCTTGACTTTGGCCAGTGCTGATATTGCTTTAGCTTAGTTTTCAGAAGATGGGGCTTCGTGTTCAGAGACGTTTGGTATTTTTGCAAGCATGAAATTATGCATGCATGTGTGTGTGTGAAGATGATTAAACGTTATGCTAAAATATCCTCCCTGGCTGTCGGGAGCAGGTAGGAGGGTCCCATTATCTGAAGTGCAACATACAAATGAGTTTCTCTCATTCATGCGGCAGAAGAATGAAACCTAGGCTCTGTGGGTGAAGTGAGGCTTTGGTTGAGATAGATTTGAAAATTAGTCATATGTAGGAAAATTATCAATCACACTTGAGATCTGACATTTCACATATTCATTCAGGAAGGACTGGAGGATGCAGACAAAGCTAACAAAATGGATTACAAGGCACAAGCCTGGTCACCAACACCTTCTAATAAAAAGTAATAACCAACATGACATATAGGCCATTGTCAGGAAACTCAGCCTCAGCAGCCCAAGATCCTTGCTTATAAGCCACAGACTTGGGGAACAAGGGTCCTGTTATGGTGCCAAAAATGTCCCACTCTTGTTTACTAATGAATAGTATTAAACAAGCTGATTTTAATTTGTAAAATATGCCATCTAGTTCCAGTAACATAACTGACATTTTCATATATAACTCTGTCTTCATATGTGTTTTTACTTGTATGTGTATGCAAATATTCATATATGTATATATATTTGTGTAAAAACACATAGGTACATTTATGTATATGCGTGTGTGTGTATGTGTGTGTGTATATGTGTGTGTACACACACACAAATTTCTCCTAAAAAAAGACAAAAGTCAACTGGTCAACTGCTGCCAAATATTTTAATTAATTGTTTGCAAAATGTAAAATGAGATAACCCAATACATTTCAGTAAATGTAGTTCTTTAATATAAAGGCTATATCTAAAGAAACACTGAATATAACACCTCAAGCTATTTTATCTGTATTTTAAAGCATTCAGATTGTATATCCCATACATGGCCTTCCATTTATGAAAACTGCATGCATCAGATATTATTTAGTAGCTTCGTCCCTGTTCTACAGAGGCCATTAAGGGGTGACCAAGCCAGAAATAGTTCCTGCCTTGTGGAGCTTTTATTCTAGAAAAAGATATTGTTTACATATTATATTGTTTGATTTCTTTCCACTCTATTTTTATTTCTGTCACAAATTTCTCTCCTTGGTCTTCACCTCCTTGCTCCCGTATCTAGAACAATGTCTGGCACGTATCGAGTGCTGCAAATGAACAGGTGTCAAACAAAACAGAAGGCTTGGGCAAGGAATTTAGATGCGGTCAGATTCCTCTAAGGAGAGCTCATCGGGAGCTCAACCTGGTCCAATGAGGGGAAAAGGTCCCTGAGGAAGTTCAGACGTGCAACGAAAATGAAATCAAATACTGACCTTTCCTTCCTAAAGCTCATGTAGGAAAAGGGGTTTAATTCAGAAATTCCTGCTTGAATCCCCAATCTATCACCAAATGGCTCCTTGTTATTTAACATCTCAACACCTGAACTCCTTCATCTGCAAAAGTTCCTTGCTCAAAGTTAAGAAGTAATTGTGTTTTAAAGTATCATCTATGCAGCGTTTAACACAAAGTACATCTTAAGAAATAATAGTGTTTAAAATTATATTAACATAATTTTAAATTTTATTTTCTCTCTCAGCAGGTAACCTCACCAGAAGATTTTGCTAAAAATATGCTAATAGTAACTAGAACTCTTGCTATTTTTTCCATCCTCACAAAAGCGAGATTCTCACGGTTCAGGGAAACCTGGGTTTTAGGAGTCAATGAGCAAGTTCTGTAAATTCAACGAGAACTCCATATAAACATGAAGCAAGTCCTCTTTTAATAAAAGTGTGTTCTGGAGATAAGATAACGGGAATAACAGCAAACTGATTGTAAGACCCCAGGCTTGAATGCAAATGCTAATATAACTTGTGAATTAAATAATGACATTCAAAATTTTGTTTTTCTCCAGAATATACTCATCTCACATAAAATCTTGAGGAAAGTGAAAAACTTGTACGTAAAGCTGAATAAGACCAGGGAGAAGTGAAAAGTGGTTCTGGAAAAGGGGTTCTGGAGCCTGGTAGCGGTCCCCAGTGGTGCGTGGGACAGGGCGGTCAGCTTGGGAGGGCAGATGGTCAGGCGCTGAGGACTTCGAGCTTCTTGGTGTCGGGCTGACGCCTTGACATTGGTCAAGCTGCCAATATTGACTGTGGAAATCGGCACATACCACAGAGAAGGACTGTTTTCCCCGGAGAACTAAGTGTTGAACATTTTTACCTACGTACCAGTACAGATTTGCAACAAGGGCTTAACCTCTCTGGGGTTCAGATATTACTTGTGAAAAATAAGGTAAGGACAGGCTGCTGTGAGAACTGCGTTGTTGCATGCAGACAGCCTGAAGGCATAAGCTGCTGAGACATCCATGTAAATGACATTTGAGGCTTGGCCATTTTCTGCGGGAGACTGGGGTAAAAGAAAACATTAGACAAGTTTAGAGAGAGAGAGAGTTGTCAGAGAACGAGAGATGTATTAGGTAACTGAAGTAAACGCCCTTCCTTCCATCTTTGCGTCATGTGGTAACAATCATTAAACAACTGTAATACTGTGCTTTGGACAGAAGAGCAGAAAGACCAAAGGCTCCCAGATCCATAAATGTCTTTTCAAGATGTGACATGTGCCCATTTCTAGACTTTCGTTTGCTAAGCCCACCATTCATTAGGTCTCACAAATTTTCAGCCAAACACAATTTCTAGGTGATACGACTAGATTTCATCAACAGATAACTTCCCTCATGCCAAGAGATAGATTACGTAAGCTTCCACTGGCCTTTTATATTTAGAGACACCTGTTGCTCTTAGATTGGAATGGCATTATGATTCAATGTAATATTCTTAGTTCAACTTGTCGTTTTTTATAACTTTGCAGACATCGTTTCCTTTCCTTTGGTGATAGAGAATTCTAAGATCAACCTGACATTTTCTCATGTAGTTAATTTGATTTTTTTTTTTCTATCTGGATGCCTAAAAATGAGTTCCTTATCCTTGCAGTTAGTAAAATAAGTTATGCTTCTGTAGTACACATTTTGTAAGTGGTAGATATTTCTTGGAAAATGATCTAGTTTCTGATTGGTAGAGACAGTTTTTTATTAAGTTCAGAAGATTTCTCATATCTTTGAATATATTTTCTGAATGACAATTTGGTGTCTCTGTTTCACAATAGTGATTATCCTTTCATGAGATGTTGTTTATCTTCTGTTTGCCTTACTATGTGATTTAATTTCTGTATTTTTGGTTTTCATTCATTGAAACTATTTAATTGTAGTTATGTTCGTTCTGTTCCTGTTGGCAATGTATTTGTTTGTTTTATAATTAGATGGCCTTAAAATTCAATTTATTTCTATAAGTTTAAAAGTTTCCTTTTAATGTCTTTCTCTTGCTTCATCAACGTGTCTCTGAGTCATTTTTTACTTGATTCTTGAATCCACATTCTTATCAAGCTTTTCTATAAACCAATCTCAAGGCTATATCTAGTGTTTTCTTATAAAGTAAACGTTGTGCATATTTTTCTTTTCTGACTTTTCTTTCACCTGCAGACATTTTTATATTGCTGTCGTGACATTTCTTTTCATGTGGCTTAAGCATAGAATGATCTGTCTGGGGTTTTACTTCCCTCCATGCAGTATTGATGCCACTTTACAACTACCTTTCTCCCTTTATATTTGAGAACAGGTTTTATTTTGTATCTGCCTTTCCCTCCTCTAAGGTACCATGTGACAGCTAGAATGTTGGCTTCACGCACACTCTGTAGTTGACGGGGTGCAGGGGGTGGAGGGGAGCTGCCTTTGCTAGCAAGCCTGTGCTCTGTGGCCTTTGGGTTTCCTGGACGTCCATGCCAGGGCTGCTGAGCCCAGCTGGGAGACTTCACCCTCGGTGGTGAAGAGCACCTGCAGGCCTGGGGCCACTTCTTCACGTGATCTGCTCACTTGTTCACCTTCCTCATTTTGCCCATTTCTGCTGAAAAGCTGTTTCCCAACTTCTAAGACACCCACTTCACTTGCTGTTTTGCAGGGTGGGGATGTAAGAATTTACAGGAAATCTCAAATTGATGACAGATGAATTCTGTGGGGCAGGAGCAAAAAAGGAGGCAAGCCTTGGTGTTGGGGTTTTTAGGTAGAATGTACATTTCTCAAAAACACGCAGTGTCTGGTTCACCTGCCATGAAATAAATTGGGGCAAGAGTCTCAAATGTAAAGATGTGGTCCTGGTTCCTGTGCTTCAGCAGAAACCTAAACCCGGGTCTCCGGGTGACTTGTAACTCTTGCATTTGAGATTTTGTTGTTTCAGAAAAGTTCCAGGAAGATGATCAACCCTAGGAAAATACAAGGCGATTGGATCAGGAGACGCCCGAGCTGGAGATGAACATTGGCAAACTCCCCTCATTACCATGGTGAACTCCCTTCATTACCATACTAAAAACCCTGCCCAGGGAAGAGCTTCTCTGCCATTTTCTACACATTCTAAAAGGCAGAGACCAACAGCTGTTTTTTTAGCCCTATGTGTCTCACTCCATAATGATCACAACTCTACATGCTCAATTATTAGAGGTCTTAAAAATACGTCATTTGCTCACAGAGGCGAATTAGCTACACACATACGGAATAATCAGTTGGAATTCATCAACAATAAAATAAATAAAAACCAAAGACATTTCCAATTTTATAAAGACAGATAATTGTCGAAAGTAAAAGAAGGAGAATAGCCACCAAACTTCTAAAGTTTATGCTCAGTTGGTGTTACCGATCAGCAGTGTGCATTTCTGATACAAATTTGTTTTGTTTTGTTTTGTTTATTTTGCTTTTTATCTCAATCAATTATAAATCCCATAGGTAGAAAACTGTTCTGAATTTGCTGCAAACCATCATTGCTGTCCACTGAAGAAGTTATAGCAGAATGAATTGCTATTAGATACAAGTGAGGAAAATTCCTGGAAGGGTCCTTATAATTTTAGGGATACCTATTGAAAAGGAAGAGAATGACCTTTACTAGCTGAAGCCAGAGGTGCGGCAGTTTCATTTTGGAATGAGCAGATTGTCCTTAAACATGAAAGCTTAATGGTACACAGCCTGTTGTCTGCTGTATGAAAAAGCCCATCAAGACGATGGGAATGTGTCTTAATAGGACTTAATAGAAGTATCCAAAGTGATTTCAGAATCCACATTTTTGGTCACTCAACAGAAAGACATGCAATTTAGTTCATCTTAAAGTAGTGTTCTTAACAATTGCTTTGTTTTAGACTGCCTTTACGCGTTTGCTCAACACAGTTGTTCCGTGCATACAGAGAGATGGGGGCATTTCAGAGCGTTACTTGCAATTATTAATAAACTATTTGGCTACTGAATATTCACACTGGGTAGCTTTTGAACTCTGCATCCAAGGGCTGTCTATTCAAACTGCCATGGAGCGCCGGTGCACAGCTGGAGAGGAAGGCAGGCTTTTCCCCACCGGCCACATCAATGCCCTGACAACGTGGGAGAAAAATTGGGAGAGTGCTCTTGATATGTTGCCCTCCGTATCCTGGGAGGCAGGGTGTCCACCAGCACGTATCGATCAGCAGTGCCGTACCTATTCAAAGGTCTTCAGCGGTGCTTATGATATTTTTCACCACATTAACTGTCGAGATGATATGCTGTGGCAGTTCTTTGCAAAACACAGGAGGGCCTCAAATAGCTGCGATTAAGCCCTCCAGAGAGCAGGTACCTCCACCCGGGCATACGATATTCCAGGGAAACGGGGAGAGGCCAAGAAAACCAATAATCGTCAGAGATGCGGAGCGATCCTGCCCATCCGTTCCACGCTGTCAGCACTTTCCTCGCCGCAGCTTTTCATAATCCTTAGCATATGCTCTTTGTTTTGATAGGCATGAAATTACATCAAGGTCATTTTTAATAACTGTCAATAGCTTGAGAGCAGCCATCAGTTTTATTGACACCTACGCTGAAGAGCTCAGGGAGCTGCAAGGAGCACGTCCCCCTGCCTGGGAGCACCGATCCACTGGGAAACAGATGATTATTGATATTAGTAAATTAGTATTGATAGAAATTTGATGAGTATAGTGCATCTGGGTCACTCCAGAACGTGCTAATGTCAACATCCCAGAAAGAGCCGAGGCCCAGAACTTTAAACAGACGTGCATTTATTGTCTGCGCGCCGTTCCTGTATCATTCTGTTCTTCTTCTTAAGAGACAGAATGGGAAACAAGCCTTTGTTTTAAATACATGTCACTTACTCCCACTCCAAAAACCCAAAGCAGTGCTAAATACCCACCCTTTAAATGTTGTTATTTTCTTCTGTTTGGAAAAGAAATATTCCTTCCTTTATAGTTTATATTCTGATAGATCTCTGGAATTTTAATACGTTTGCAAAGAAGATATTTGAATGGGACCTTATTTGTGGAATAGGTCATCGATTTTACACGAAGGCCTGATGGACCCTGAAGGGTCCCCAGTGGTTTTCTGGGGAGGTTCAGGCTTGGCTTGTCCAGGGGACGCTGCGGAGGTCTAGAAATCCTTTAGAGATGAGGGAGGTCTCCGTATCTCAGCCCATAGACAGACATGTCGCTTTCCAGAGTGAGCCAGACGCAAGTTTCGGTGGAAAATGTTAGAAAAAGGGAAGACGGAGTTTGTCAGAACAGCAGCAAGCAGTGTTGCTGTGTGGTGAGCTCATGAAGTCACGTCTTTAGGGGAACCTCACCCCAGTAAGAGAAGACAACTGTGCTGGCTTCTCACGTAGGAGAGGCTGCAGGTCCGGAGAAGAGAGGGATCATGGGGAAAATTAAACTAGATACCCGGGAAAAATGAAGGCATAGCAGAAGGCAAACATCAAGTCACTTACAAGTTCATTTATACAAAATGTCCAGAATACACAACTCCACGGAGACAGCGAGCGGGTTAGTGGTGGGCTGGGCTGGGGGCCGGGGATGGGATGACTGCCTACTGGGAACAGGGCTTATTTTGGGGGAGATGAAATTCCCTAGAATTAGATTGTGGCGATGGCTGCACAACTGCGAATATACCAGAAACATCAAATTGTACACACTGAATGGGTAAATTCTATGATATGTGAGTTATAGCTCAATTAAAGAAAATATAAACCCGGAGAAGTCCCTGGGACAGCAAAAGTGAAAATCGTGAAATGGGAGTTAAATCTATTTATTTTAATTTAAGGTACAGATTTAGTAAATCAGGGAATTAGTGTTCCAGCCATTATACCTTGTATTTCTAATTCTGTAAATTCAGAGCAAGATAAGATAACTAGGGTGAAAAAATGCCTGTAGTACCAGGCTGCTGTCAAGAAGGCTGGCTAACGAGAAGAGGTGCTTTCTGTTCACACGAGGAGGCCGGCACGTGGAATGACTGCAGAGTTGCACAGCCGGGCTGGGATTGCACGGGCCTCATGCACCTGTACAGCATGCGTATATTTTAATCAGGTGGTCAATGAGCGATCAGGTTAACAGTGGCGAATTTTAAAACTTTTATTTCTACCAATCCCCTCGAGTCGGGTAGCACCTTTATTGACCGCAGGTGGCTGCTACCCAGGCCTCATTGCCTGCCGGTTGACATTTTGTTTTCTTCGCACATCTTCGGCTTGTGTTTCTTATCCAGGTTCTCAGCACATGATCTTTCTAGTCCTAATTACACTCCAGTGACAAATCTAACCATAAACTCAGTGGCCCAAATGGTTTAACGTGGGGCTATTTAGAAACATCTCTTAAAATATTTTCTCTCTTTGGAAAATGTACAAAGCAGATAAAATTCTACTTGTGAGGGCTATGTCTCACTTAGGAGTCTCCGCTGGCTCATGGTCTCAGGAAGTGTCCTCGGATACCATGACAGGTGAGATCATTGCATGCCCAGAGGGAGTCAGGTGACTAGATGGCATCACAGGAGCGTGGAGTGACAGGTGACCAGATGGCATCACAAGAGCATGGAGTGACAGCAGAGCTTGGTGATGGTCACAGCCAACGGCTCCTGTTTACAAGTGAGGAAGCAGAGACCCCAAGGCAAAGACAAGCGACTTATTTGTGGAATAGAATATGCAAATCCAGATACTTTAAGATAGAGAAACTAGATCATAAATGTTCAGATTAGAGGAAAAAATGCAGATCATGCATTCTGATGAGAAAAAGAAAAAACTAACTTTGTCCTAGGTTCTTTCTGTGGTCCACTGAATGACACAGCTTCAGGCCTCCTGATTCGGTACTATCTTTCAAATGCCAGACACCAAAAAAATCATAATTTATAGTATGACTTCACCTGAAGAAGGAATCCAATGAAGAGAAGCTACCATGTAAAAATACAGAGTTTACATCAAGGTACTACAGGTTTTTATAAAAGTATTGAATAAACAAAACGTAGGCAACAGTGTGGAGGTGAATATGAACTCTCAACTTAATTAAAATTTTCTAAACACTTAAGAGGATTATCAGTCAAGAAACAACATTCTATGATACATCACGGTATTCAGATGCGACCAATAGCATTGCCTCGAACATCGCTTCCTGCAGACTGGAGGGTAAACATCATCAGAGAGAATTTATCGTGAGGATTTTTCTAGTTCTTTGTCAGAGGTGCTTTCTGAGAAGGTATTTTGAGAAGTACACATTCAACTGTCTTTACTTAGTGAAGATGATTCTGATGTTTCTTGAAATTATCACCAGCATAATCTACTTACAATTGTGCTACAAACTGAATCAGAAAGTGTGTTTAAATGATTAGCAAAGTAAAATCCCCATGTGATTAAGTACTAAGATTTTGGTCATTTTTTCCTAGATCTTCTAACAATTTTAGCAGTCATAATTTATGACCAAAACAAAGGATGTAAAAAAAGATGGCAAAAATAAAGAAAAATATAAACAAACTGGTGAGTAAACATCTAATACCAATTCTCTCAAATAGGTTCAATGGTATGAAATTTGAAAACAATCTGTTTTGCCACAGCATTTAGCATAATCCTCGTTAAAAAGAGAATATTTTGAATAATAAATTTCAAATTATTTCCTCGTACATGTCCATATGCGTAATAAATGAGTATTTTAGTTCCTATCTAATTATCTAGATTGGTGCAGAATTTAAAAAAAAAAAAAATGCCAGTTTTAATTGCAAAAGTGCTGCCGGCTTCAGATTTTAATTGCAATTCACAAATGGTTGGACTGGCAGTGCTCCATTACAAAGAAAAAATCATTTTAATAGCAGAAGTACTGCCTCGCTGCAGATTTCAATTTCATTTTACAAGATACTGGGTCATTCAGCATCATTACAAGGAATAGAATAGCTGGTGTGAACCTCTGAGGTGTTGACTGGGTCATGATGCTGCCTTGTGTGCCGCATGGAGGCTGCCTTGAACTTGGCTCTTATCATCCAGAAGAGCAAAACCCAGAGAAATCCTAAAAGCCTTTCAAAGGGGCTCACACCCAGCCGCACCTGGCGTAAAGCAGCCTCTCCTGTCTGTTACTTGTTATGTCTTCTCTATCAAGGACTCCTTCAGGGTGAGAGCGACTTCAGTGTTGGTAATCTGTAGAATAAAAGAAACACAATCTGTTTTCATGGAGATACTTTCCCGTTCGTCTTATCCTAAGCTCTCATGCGTGTTTTCAGTGTGAGGCTTGGCTTTTCTCGGACAGGAGGCTATAAGCACACAGGTGAAAGCCGCCATAGGATTCACCTTGTCTTTGCCCAGGTGAAGGTTCTGGGGGTGGGTCTCCCCAGGTGACAGAGCGCCCTCATGACACTGGTGTCCCTGTTGATCAGGTTTTCTATTGGTCACATCACAGACTCTGAATCAGGAACAACAAACATGGAGCGAAGCAACTAAAGATGCCTTTTCCCTCTGTCACTCAATAAGCCTCTGAACTTAAGTCTCCAGCAGCTGAACATGAAGCTAAGTTGTACGTGGTCCTTCTCGGCTCATCATTTTCCTGTGGGGGTGCCCTGGAGCACATCCTGTGCTCAAGGAGGCCACACTCCCACACAGGTGCTGTTGCACCTGCCCAGGAGTGCACCTGCTCCGTTCCCACTCCTGGGCTATTACTCCTGGTGTGGGCACGGCTCTCCTCCAACAACCACTGGTGAAACCCAGTGTGCTCTGCTGATGGAAGTCCTGAAGTCAGATAAGTGAACTAAAAGGCCAAATTAATCTATGATTTAAATACATTCCAAACAGATTTCAGATATCTTGCTTGAGCTCTGAAAAATTACAGTTTCTAAAGCTCTTGATTACTTTTTAAAATCTCTTAGGAATGTATCAATTTTTTACTACACATATTTTTATTTTTACAATTTGGTAAAAGTAAATTATAAACAAATGACATGTATTCCATTATACAAAGTCACATGTATATTCATATATTTATCTCTCTATAATGATATCTGTATATATAATTTAACAAAACATGGAGGTACTGAGTCTGCACATACCTCTGCTAAGATAGTTACAGGTATGTAATAACAAATTTTACTTTATAATGATAGTAAATTCATTTGACATTGAAATATAATAATTTTTATATTTTTAAAATGAGCCAGAAGATAAAGGTTAACTTTCTTAGTGTGCCATTACCAAGTTCTCTTTATATTTTAAATATATGGAAGTGTTTTTAACTCAGAAAACATGATTCTCTCATTGCCAGAGTATCACACATTTTGAAAATCTATAAATATGTATAGAGATAAATGAATGCAAACATAAAGGCCCCGCCTGGCATCTCCAGTGCACTTTTGTCCTAACTAATATATCTCAGCACAAATGAAGCACCATCATTATCCGTTATGTATGACAGTGATGTTACATTTGAAGTGTATTTTTCTTAAATTCATCTCAAGGCACTATTAAAACAGAGTTAACAGTTAAATGGTTGCTATTTTGTGCATACAAAATAAGAGAATTGCATTCCCCATCTATTTCTGCAAATATTTATTGTAAGACGCTGTGCCCACCCCAGAGCTTGATAGCCAGAAGGCCCGACCGGAGGTCAGTGAGGGCAGAGACGCCATGTGCCCCGGACACGCAGCTCACGGCCAACTGCTCACCTATGTGAGAACTCCCACGGGGACTAAGTGCCCCAAGTCCAAACACTTACGTCATGTTACACAAAATCCTAAAATTCCACGATGCAGTGTTGATGGTGTTTAGGATATGGCATCTTTCAAGGTGACTGAACCCGGGTTTACAGCGCAGGCACAATGGCTCCACCCAGAAGCACATGGTGGCCTCTGAAAGGCTCTTCCGCTGCGGATACCACTCCATAAACTTCCAACCTTCTGCCCAGGATGGACCTGACTCTGGGGAAAACGATCCATTGCGTTCTAAAGTGTACTGCAGACATTAAAAAGGAGGAGAAGACACATAAATTGTTGTGAGAAAGCCATAGCCAGTAAATCTGAGCGTGATTTACTTGAAAAACAGGAACTAGAATGAAATGCATGCTAAGAGCTTCCCACTGGGGTGAGCATTAAAAGGGCTCAGCAAGCAGAATCCGCCAGGGAGTCACCAAATGTCCACGCTAAGGTCGCTCCTACACAGGGAGGAGGCTGAAGCTGGATGAATCCGTGAGTGTGCGCCTGCGAACGTGCAAGCGTGTAAGGACACACGTGTGGGTGCCTGTGTGTATGTGTGTGTGCGTGCCTCTGGGTATTAGTGTGTGTATGCCTTGTGTGCGTGTGTGTGCATGTGTGTGCTTGCATGTGCCTGTGTTTGTGCGTTTGTGTGTGTGCCTGTGCGTGTGTGTGTGTGTGGAGGGGCAGATTGCCCAAGAAGATTCCCTGAATCAGACCGAAACACACTTACAGGCAGTTAGTTGCTCAGGGAGGGAAATGTTAATCAGAAGCAGCGTTCTGCCGTTACGCTCAGGGGCAGGCACACACGTGCGTGTGTCATGCACATTCCTACTTGCCAGAGCCAAAGCAAACCCTGCTCACACCCCAGGCTTTGCCCCAGCCTCCGCCCGTGGCGCCTGGACTCCCGGAGGGGTGGGTGCAGCGCAGGCCCTCGGGGGAGGCCTGCTCGGTCTCAGGAGTGCCCAGGCGGCGCTGGGCAGCAGCGAGCAGGTGATTTGTGGCAGAGACCCGCCCAGCCAGCCTGAGGTTCCAGACGGCGACGGGGGCGCGGTGAGAAGGCCCTGCAGGGGAGGCTGAGCCTGTGTGGACAGAGGCAGTGGAAGGGAGGCCCCCAACCTTCACCGAGGCCAGGCCGAGCGTGGATGCCCCGGCTCCTGGCTGGCCATGGGTGGTGTGAGGGGCGAGGAGCGAAGAGTGAGCATGAATCCCGGACCCCACGGCGCCGAGGCAGAACCCCCTGGCAGAGCTCACCCTAGGGAGCAGAAGCCACGTACAGGGTGGAGATGGAGAAGGCAGGAGACAAGGGCGTCCACCCCTTCCTTCCCCTTCCACCTGTCCATCCAGGCGTCCGTGGCCTCTGCAAGGCGTGGACCCCACACCAATGCACCCAGAGCAGGTGGAAGAGGCGGCCCCCGGGGTTAAGAACCATTCCCTTGCGGTGCTTCTGCAGGCAGGGGACAAAGAGAATTTGCAGTTTGAACATCCTACCTGTTCCCACTGTGCGACGTGGCACAACTTGTTCGATTTTGCTGGGCGTTTATTTTCTTATCTGGAAAATGGGGAGCCCCCCTCGGGGGCTGGTGTGAGAGCCAGCACCCCAGTGATCCCAACGGCTGCCCATCAAGACCATCGCGTGGGCTGGGAGGCGCCCCGGCCCCCTGGTTTCCATGCGCCCTCACACTGCAGAGCAAGCCCCTGGCTGGTGGGCCACTTCTCCCTCAGTTTGAATCCACTAGCGTTTCCTATTGAGCTTTCTCCATGGCTGTGTTAGGTCTAATGAGGTCCACAAATTTCACTACAGTATAGTCCTTGCCCTCAAGGAACTTTCAGCCTACAACATAAGTCTCTCCCTCAGTTTCCCTGTGCACTGAAGTGTTTAGACAACTATAACCATCCTCTGGTAACAATTTACAGAGTGTCATAGGTTACAAAGTGCTTCATAAGCGCTAATTATTACTTCAGTAAATTATTTTTACATTTTTTCCCAAAAGAGTGAAATAAAACAGCATAAGCAGAAAAACATAAAACGCAAGAATTGTTTTATGGGCCCCTGGCTGAGATTTCTGAACTTGAACATTATACGCAGGGAAACATTAGATGCAGTAATTATATAATGATGTTTCACTGTATAACTATTATCTTCCTCATTGTCACTTCTTTCAGATGAGGGCTGGAGGGATTAACCCTGTCTATTCCGTGTTCAGAACAGCTTTCTAGACCCAATGTTTTCCTTAAACTCATCCATGGGCATTCAGAATTTACATGACCTAAGAGAGAGAATCTCGCAGATCCTAGAATCACTTCTAAACTTTATTAATTATTCCTTGCTTTCTCAAAATATCAGGAATTCAAAGAAAGGTGCTAAAGCATCAAATTGAAATAGATGTAGGTTAAGGGACTTAGTGGGTATGTATTTAGTTATAGATGTATTTAAGATGGAATGAATAAATGAGTTAAATGAACTGCACACGGATCTTGTGCTTTTTCTAATTTTAATAGCACTTGACATCAGCTATGTTCCACAGGGGCAGCTCAGGAACAGGCGTGGCCTGGTCTGAAAGGATCAAGCTAAGAAATTCAGGACCTGATTTCACTGGAATGGCTTGTGGAACAATGGCACATAGTACTGACCAGGATAGAAGCAGACGCAATAAACAAAGGTAAAAAGCTGTGGGTACTGTGGATAAGGTAGGAGTTTGGGGAAAGGTGTATATCTGCACCAGTGGGATTCTCAGATACCAAGGAGCAAATGAACAAGCTTGGTGTTTACAAACAGGGATACCATTTGTAAACACAAGATAAAGTTTATTTAAATTCAGTTTAGTGAGAAATACCAGTCCTTGAGAACTCTACTGTGAAGAATAACACCACCCATGAGATGTCTGTGCACATGGAGGACCTCCCCACTGTTCACGGCTCTGGTGGTCTTACCTGGGTGCCTCTGTAATCCTAGGAAATTACTGCTTCCCAGTGATGTGCTTGGAGAATACAAGCAGGCAGGTGTGTGTGTGCTCACCCTAACTTTATGGGTGTTAATAACTTACATAGGTAACATTTGTGTGCTCAATTAAAATTTAGCATTACTGAATTTTTATATATATACATGGTTTTTAAACTTATATATAGGTAATTTATGTATACTATTATATACATATTATGTATAGATATGTGTATATACGTATGCTTTATGTACTCATGGTATACACATATAAATATATATATGTGTGTGTATGTATGTATGTGTGTATATCATTGGTATATAGAATTTGCCCAGTTTAACACACCATTAAGCTATTTCTTCCCTCAATATTTGCAAACTATTTATATCAATGCCCGTATCTATGTTGATAAAGATGTCATAAATAACATGTGTGTAACTGCATGACACTTGGTAGCAATACTGCTGGAAAAAGCAGAGTAGGATATACAGTAAGGCACGTGCTGCGGCCCAAGAAATAATCAGGTAACTGATGGAATTAAAAGCAATTAGGATTTTAAATACGCGTTTATGGGCCAGCACTGCCACAAACTGAAAGGCGCAAAGATTCTCCTATTCATTAGGCATTTTCCCTCATGTATACATGGTGTGCTTCTGTTTGAATAGGAAAGCAATTATGTTTTTAATACACTTATATTCTACTCATCTCCTCATCATTCCAGGATAATGAGTCATTAGAAAAAAATAATATCCAGCAGTACAGCTTATTGTTCGGTATAAATGATCATTGCATTCACTGAGTGTGAGCACCTGACTGTCCGGAAAGCTCAGAAATCAGCAGTTTCTGTCTGAGTGTGCTCCTGCCTGCCCAGCGTTATTCTCTGCTGTTCCAGAGCCTAATGTTCATGGCCTTTAAGTCATCCATAGGCAGGAAGGATACAATTGATGACTCTGAAAACCTCTGTGTAGCTGCCACCTCTGGAACAGGTGCGGAATGACCAAATGCTTTGACCATTGGACTGCCTCGGGTTCAATTGTAAAGGCAGCCTACTGTGAACGACACTATAAACATTTGTTGTCGTTGTTGTTTTCATGAATAATCATGGATTTAATACATTGTGTGACAAGCATCAGTCAGCAACGACTGGCAGGTAGAGGTGAGTGACAGCAGAGGTTGTGAAGGACAGGGAATATCAGGGTTCCTGCTGTCCACAGAAGAGGTCCCAGTGACCTTCCACTGACACCCAGGTCACAGCTCAACTGTGCAAAGGGAGCTTTGCAAGAATCACAGTGGTCAGGAGGAAACATTAGCAAAGGTTAAGCAGTCGATCTTTGAAACCCTCGATGTCCTTGTATTCACCAACTGCATGGCCTCAGAAAAGGACCCAGGCGTCGACCCCAGGCAGGCCCAAAGTTCTCTGCAGGCTGCCTCATGGTAGGAGTGTAGCCACTATTCCACCCCAAATAGCGTCCAGATAATGTGTCTATGGACCCAGGGCCTACAAACTGCATATTCCACCCCAAATAGCGTCCAGATAATGTGTCTATGGACCCAGGGCCTACAAACTGCATAGAGCTTGTTGATAATATCTCTGAGTTATGTAAACACAAATGGCTGAGTTCCAGCGAAAAGGCAAAGATCACCCTTTAAGTCCCAGAGCAACTGTATTTGCAAAAGCCATAAAGATCCTTCATAATTTATACCTTAGTAGCATTCTGTTTGGTTTTGAATATTACTATTCAAGCTTTAAGCAACAACGTTACTCAGAACACGACTCCAGAACAAAATCTTTGAAGAAGAATTTATTTTTTAAAAAAATGAAATATGAAAGAATTGTGTTATTTTGCATTTTAAATAATTCCAAAAAGATACTTGACAAGACATGAGGAACACATAGGCCATAGGTGTACATATCTGGACGTACACATCAATGTATTTATGTTTTGCTTTACATAAGGCAGAACCAGGTAAGACCGTTTTTGTTTTGAGGATGCTGGGGCATGAAACACGCACAGAGTGAAGAATTGAACAAGGGCTGTCACTCCCATGATCAATGTTTCGGCTCACAGGCATTCTACATGCATGTTTCATTCCTGTGACGATTAGGACCAAGGAGGCTATCTTAGATTTTTAAACAACTCGTTGAAGAGAACATAATTTTTCAATTTAATGTAATTGCTCTAATCAAAGCTCTAAAAGAATCAGTTAGCACTTCTAGCAACAGTTTTCCTGCATTAAAACCACGTGTGAGGCCTAGACAGCATGAAGCAGAAAACAGTGTGAAGTCGAACAGACACTACTAATAATGAGAGTGTTTGAAGGCCTTGGATCTTAATCACGGTAAAGGACAACTTCATATTTTGCATAAATTAAAATTGTACACAGTGTAAAGTTTACTGTTTTATTGAATGCCACCCTTGCTTACACCATGTCTTATTTACTATGTGATGAGGATTGTAATGACATTGGCGTGTGTTAGGGAAAATGACCACTGCATACTCTTCTTTTTTTTTTTGAGACAGAGTCTTGCTCTGTTGCCTGGACTAGAATGCAGTGGCCTGATCTCCCTCACTGCAAGTTCCTCCCTCAGAGCTCACGCGATTGTTCTGCTTAGCCTCCCAGGTAATTGGGATTACAGGCACATGTCCCGACGTCTGGCTTATTTTTGTATTTTTAGTAGAGATGGGTTTCACACCACGTTGGCCAGGATGTTCTCGAACTCCTGACCTCAAGTGATCTGCCCACCTCAGCCTCCCAAAGTGGTGGGATTACAGGCGTGAGCACCGCTCCCGGCCGACTTTCAAATAATTATGAGCACCGAGTGTTTGCAACCTTGGAATGCGACTGATGACATTTTGGCATTTTTTTTAAGCCATCAAAGGGCACATATTTAATGCTACTAAGAAAATATCAATCAATGTCTTTAAATTATATCTATATATAATGCTTTAATGACTTTGTGTGGGGAGATTTGTAGTTAGATTTTTATAATATATAGGATACATGTTATATATTATTCACATACTATATATTTAAATTATATAGACATAATTTAAAGAAATATATATGTGTTTATAGGTGTGTGTGTGTATATATATAGAGAGAGAGAACCATACACCCATTTATGCTCTGGGAGGAAAAAATAATAGTGCAATATATAGTTCAAGTTTCTCAAATTATTTTAAGTACAATGTCTTTTATTTGGACTTTGTTCAGAAATAGATCAAGACAATAATACGCAGTCAGACTCCCAATAAAAATCTGACTCCAAGACCCCGCACCCCAGCCAGCACCGTCAGCATCTGGAACCCAGGCCCCGGCCCGGGCTGTGGCTTCCCGCGAAGGGGCGCGATTCTTCTTGCAGAGGAAACTGGTATCGTTCAGAGCAGCTACCCCGGGTCAGGAACCTCATTTTAATTCACTCTCAGTGATTCAAACATAGGCTTCACCTGTGTGAAATTTAGAGGAAAATAAAAATGCAGTGGCTCCTACGGAGGCTCCGGGCTTGCAGTACATGTGAGGGTGGAGACAAGGATGCCGCGGAGGGAGAACGCAGGAACCCGGCCATGCCCTTCAGCCTCCGGGCACCCGCGCCCCATGTCCCGCGCCCGGCGTCCCCTGCGCCCCGCGTCCCCCGCGCGCCGCCGCCTCCCGCGGGCCAGGCCGGGGCTGCGCTGCCATCTAGTGGCCGCGCGCCCAGCCCCGCGCCACGGCCCCTGCTGGCCGCCGGGGCTCCTGCTACTCCTGCACCCCCAGTGTCCTCTGTGGCTACTTTAGGTGCCTTACTCCGTCGGAAGTGCGTCCCCGCTCAATGTCTGCGGGATGAGCCAGCAATGCACCATCTCTTAGCAGGTGCTGGCATTGGGGCTCGCCTGAGGCTGGGGAGGGTCTAAGGTCCACGGCTTTGCTTAGAATCCAGGACACGGAGCAGCGGCCTCCTCAGTGCTCAGCCGGAGAGGGTAGAGGGGAGGCTGGAGGTGTGGGCAGCGCAGCGCCTTCCTTCCCCCGGCCATGGGGCCACACAGTCTGCGGCAGTGGCCTGGGACCACCGCGCACTCACCAAATGCTTTCAGGATCTGGAAATATCAGGGCGAAGAGAGATTGGGGTGCTTGAAGGTGCAATATATTGCATGTGTCACGTAACCTCAAATGGCTGGTTTCCAGTGGAAAGGCAAAGATCACTCTTTAAGTCCGCTAGCAATTGCATTTGCAGAAGCCCTGCGCAATATCTTGGGGGGAAATGAAGAGGAAATTGGGCATCCGGAGACTGCTGATGAAAAGCAGCCACCCCAATGTGCCCGGCACCTAGAAACTCTTTTAGAAAGCACAATGGCAGGTAGCAAAAGCCTTCTGATTTAAACATTGATTTCTACTGGTTTAAGTTTCCTTTCATGTTTGAAACATATATATATATAAAATATGTATATATACATATTCATATTATATATAATATATATAATTCATATTATATATAATATATTATATAATACATATTCATATTATATAATTCATATATATAATATAATTATATATTATATATGTATTATATATATATATATATAATATGAATATGTATATATACATATTATACATTATATATAATATGAATATGTATTATATTATATATACATATTATATATACATGTATATATAATATGTATATATAATTATGTATATATACATATTATATTATATATAATATATATAATATACACTATGTATATTATATATAATATAATACGTATATATAATATGTATATATGTATAATATATATACATAGCCCTTTTTCTGTCCATGTAAATTAACAAGTAATGTTTTACAGGTTTTCCCCAGTAGTTTAAAACACGTGCTCAAGATAAAGCTGATGCCTGTTTGGGAAAACACTAAACATACCCAAATATCCAAACTCTGCACCTCACAAATGATTTTCAAAAAAGAAAGAAAAAAATATTGAAACTGATTTTTTTTTCAATTTCAAACCCTATTGAGTGTCGTCATCGATTAAGATGCTTCAAACAGAATATTCTTTTTTTAACAGTTGAAAAATTTCTCAAAAAATGTTAACAGAACTAAAGTTTTAATACTAGATTTATTGCACACACACATATAAGCAAAGAGTACAATTATGATAAATATTTATACATTTATAATAAATATTGCAAAGAAAAATCAAAACCACTTAGTCTATAGTGATTGTCATAAATATCTTTTTTAAATATGGGAAATTATTTTTCCTTTATACTGAACTCTTTTGAATCTGAGGGAAAGTTAAACTAATTTTCAAGCTTGCACCAATAAATTTTTATATGTAACAATATTTTTGTGATAGTGCTATAGAAGACTCATTTCTTGTCCCACTAATTCTATGATAATGGTTCTATCAATTACTTTTCAGGCTACCGAAGCTTAATACTCTTCCCAAAGCTGCCTGTTGGATCTCACTGGCCTTCTATCAGGGTCACGGGGCTCTGTGTGCTCTCTGCTTGCAGAGCTCATCTTGGTGTGATGTGTACAATCATGGGCTGTGACACATTTTATTGCATAACTTGTGTATCATTTTTTGCCTTTCTATAAATTATTTTCACAAATAAGAGCCATTGACCCCATTATTTTAAAAAAGGTGTCTGCGTTTCCACTGATTGCTTTTCATCAGAACCCTCCAGATTTCTGGGGGTGGTTCAGCCACAATCCCAGAACATTCCCCTGTTTACTTTGCTCTTCTGACAAATTCAAAGAGGGGGGGCCACTCATGGTAGATGAAAAGCAAATGCACATTAGATCACACTCTTCCTCCCCCCGGAATAGCCTGTACTCTATCTTCCTGTATGTGATTTATTTACGGTCACTCGTATTTTGCAATATAGCTGTGACGCATTCAAAACAGCAATTAGTCTTTTCCTAAGAAAATTAGAAATATGTTTTTGTATTATTGACATTGAAATTTCAAATATATGTGTACCTAGTAAAGAAATCAAGTATGTTTAGTAAAAAACTGTATTGTATATCAGTGCTAAGATCACAAAATACTTAGTTTATTTTCTATGGTGCTTCCAAAATGTTCATATTTTCTTAACTTGTCTTCTTTAAAAGAAAAATAAGGTGATTTATAGTTTTAAATCACCGAGTCAAACTTGTCTAACTTCAGATTTCCATCAAATCGCATTTGAGATTGTCAGTGTTTAGAGCAAAAACATCATGGTTAACAAACTCGGATGTAAATCAGAGAGCTGATCAGAGGTCCATTAGGCTGGTGGTTGTGATGGAGAAGTGCATTTTCACGTAACTGGAAAGTCTAAGATTCCCTGGTTCTGCCAGCCTAAGGATTGATTCGGTTTTAACTTTTGTTGTGTCAAAGGGTGTCTCTACTTCCACACCACAGGTTATATGTTGATTCTGTTAACAACTTCAATGCAAATCATAGCCAGGTACAAACAATGGGTACTGCCTAGCAACACCGCCAGGGGCTTCCCTCAAAGGAATACAAGAATCGCCAAAGTTACCAGAGGTGGGCGTTGACTTCACTTCCCTTGAAGACCATGTCTATCAAAAGAGCTCTTCTAAGGTGAAAGGCAGCACCCTGTCCTCGCCCGACGTGCACCCTCCTGCAGCGAGGGAGTCTCCTGGGCCAGGTGGGTGCCTCATTACCATGGGAGGAGGCTGGGAAGATCCCCCGCCGGCTGACTGCTGTGTATTGATTCAGAAATATAGCCAGGGGAATGGCAGAAGCCCTCGGTATTGTCCGATTACAATGTGGAAATGGAGCTGCGTGAATTCTAAACAACTTGGCTGGCACTCAGCTCTGTCACTAGCTGTGGACAAAACACAACCCAGACAAGCCATTAAAAACACATAAATGTAATGATTTTGGTACTCATCTTGCATGCTTAGTTAAGAGTGAAAATTCAGCAGACCTCTCAGCTGCACATTTTGGGGGCAGACTAAGCCCACTTCAGTGTGCCCACTGCCCGAAAAGAAGAAAATTAAAACCTCATTTTCCTCTCATTAAATTTAGAATACATATTTTATCAAGGAGTATAATTTCGTTTTTGTTTTTGTTCTTTGATATCTTAAAGCATGTGAGAATAAATACGTACAATGACCCAGCTTGGTTATGGCCCAGTGTGTGAGGGCCAGATCTGAGGCTGGTGGGCGGGAGACCGAGGACAAGGAGCTGACCTTCTCTGGGCCTCACTCCTCACTCTCGCATGTAAAACACAGGCTTGCCTGCTTCAAAGTGACGAGTGTTTGGAAATACTTTGTCATATCTCTGGTGCTGAGTGGAATATCCATCACTGGCAGCTAGTTTATTTTTGATGTTCTTGTGCTTGAGGAAACATTTACTTCTGGACTATAGCCTTCCCCAAGAGCTACCCTTGGGCAACACATTGAGAGAAGACAGCGTTGTGGAAACTCTGTCTTCCTGCGAGTCTGCACTCAAAGCCAGGAGTCGGCACGTTTCCCCTGTAAAGGGTCAGATATCAAATATTTCAGGCTTGGCCAGGCACACGGTCTCTGCTGCAGCTACTCATCCTGCGTTTGCAGCACAACAGCAGCAACTGGCCCCATGTCAGTGAGTCAGCACAGCCATTCTCCGGCAGAAAAGTCGGGGAAGAGCCAGATGGGCTTGTGGGCGTCACCCTGTCCCCGCTGCTCAAAATCACGGGTCCCAGTTTGTGAGGCCGTGTATCAGGTGAATGTCTTTATTTTTGCTTTGAAGAGATAGTAAACATTATAGAAAAAATTATCCTCAGAAACATCCACATTTTTTAAATTTTTGCAGTAAAGTAAAACTTCAACATCCTATAGATTCTTAAAAGTAAGAAAGACACTTTTTCCTTTTTTTTTTTTTTTTTTTTTGAGATGGAGTCTCGCTCTGTTGCCCAGGCTGGAGTGCAGTGGCGTGATTTCAACTCACTGCAGCCTCTGCCTCCCAGGTTCAAGTCATTCTCTTGCCTCAGCCTCCCAAGTAGCTTGATTACAGGTGCCTGCCACCACGCCTGACTAATTTTTTTTATTTTTGGTAGAGACGGGGTTTTACCATGTTGGCCAGGCTGGTCTCAAACTCCTGACCTCAGGTGATCTGCCCGCCTCAACCTACCAGAGTGCTGAGATTACAGGCGTAAGCCACCACACCCGGCTATGCATTTTAAATACTGAAATGGAAAGTCTTCTTTTAAGTATTTTTATGCACAGGTAACTTCTCTCTTTTATGCTCAGTTTCTATCCCTTTATGTGTATGATAGATACACTTTATATGGAAATAATTTTCTTGATTTAGAAGCCAGCATATTGTTGTAGGACTTCTGCAGTAACTGCAGGTAGAACGCTTGTATCATGAAGGTTTCTAATTATAACTGCTATTGCAAAGAACTTGGAGATAGATATGCATGCAAGCATTTGAAATGTTGATTCTTGCAATTACCTGTTTAATCAAAATTTTGAGCCAAGAAAAGTAAGTGTGACTTGAGTAGTGAAGAAGATCATTTTGTTATTAGTGGAGCATTGGGACAATGAAACGCTTTTTTAGAGATTTTGTTTATTTGGCATCTGCTTTAAACTTGTATGAAGATATGACAGCAGTCACGCGGCAGCCAATCCCAATGCGATCAGTTGTGATTACTATGTTTTTCAGTGATGTCTGAAACTGAAAATAAACTCGATAGAAGAATTAAACCAAACCGATTTAAATAATGGTGGCCCCAAAGCTTCTTATTTGATGACACTCAAGACTGCTGATGCTGTTGAACATGTAGGGCAGGGCTGATTTTGGTTCCTTTAGCAGATTTGATGAGGTCACAAAACACAGTGATACAGTTTCGGAAACATTATCGTATTTGCTGTTAAAATAGAACTGTGTCTGAACTACTCCCTTCATTTGAGAAATTCCAGTTCACATGCTCAAGAGGCGAATCTACGAACACTCCCATTACAGGTTCAGAATTATGAGGGCAGCAGCCCCGCTCTTGATGGCTGCCTTTGAAAGCTCTCACGGGAAGACTATTATCATCAACTTTCTCTCTCTCCCTGTCTCTCTCTCTCCCTCTCTCTCTCTCTCTCTCTCCCTCTCTCTCTCTCTCTCTCTCTCTCTCCCTTCTTTTCTCTTTCCAGCCTCTCCTTTAGTCTTTCTGGAAATTTCATTAGGGATGCTGTCAACCCTTGATCAAACCCCAACTCAGAGTATTGTGATCATCACTGCAAATCATTAGAATTAGCACATTATAATTTAAAAATCATGACAAAGAAAAGAAATATAAGAAAAATAGCTCTTTAACACTCTCTGTAAAAACCATCTTTTCCTTTAATTCCTGCAGGGTACATAAGCTCCAAAGACACACACACATACACACACAGATACACACACACACACACATATATATACACACACATACATACATATATGCAGAGACACACATACATACACACATATGTACAGACACATACACACATACACACATATGTACATGCATATATATACACAATATACACATATATGCACGGACACACATATACACACACATACACATACATATAAACGCACACTTATATGCACATTCATATATGTGAACATATATACAAAAACATACATACACACATATATACATTGATTTGTATATGTGTATACACATATATATTCTAAAGACAAAAGCATTTGCAATTATTATCCATATCCTATTTTATCTTTTAGTTGGGGGATATATTAATAGTTTTCTAAACATAACAGAAGTAAACAAATAAAAAAGCAAATAAGTAAAATGCTTTTCAGGGTGAGCAATTTTTCTCGTTTTAGTGCACACACTACTGTACATTTGTAGTACTTATTTAACATTTCTAATTAAGTGAAATGGTTCTGCTCGTTCTGAATCTTCATTTACTGTAATTGTGGACCTAAACACTCCCACTAGTATTCCCTTTGAGACAGTTTTAAACTCACGGTGATTGTATACACCGTGGCCACAGGAGTAACCCCTTTCGTTCTTTAGCCATGTCGGCTCATTGCAAAAGTTGATGTATTTCAATGTGTTTTCTCCCCATCCGCCCCCCAATTCCTCATCTCTCACTCTGGACACAGTCCTGGACACATCATGTAAGCTACCTTCTTTCACAATAAATAGTAAATCATTGCAGTTGAAGCACTACGCCGCTATACACTTATGCAAAGATTACTGTGGCACTTTACTAGGTTTGCTATACTTGTGTCTCTTTTACTACCTGAGACTAGAAGAAAATGAGCTTCCTGACCTTTCAGAGCTATGCACCTCCTGACGGGAATGCTTTTGCTTACAGAGGGGTCTTTACAAGAGTTACAGTAATTTCCCCACTGTTCAACAATTGATGTTCTTTTGTTTATATAAGCTCATGTATCTTAGCACCTTTTGTATTTTAAAAAATTGCAATTAAGTTTCATGCCCCATTTTACAATTCTTCTCTAGCTTTGGAAAGCTAAGGAGTCTAGGAGTTGACCACTTTATAAGGTAAGAAAAATCTTTAGTGAGCAATGATCCAGTGTCCACTTTGGCCAAACTGAATCTGGCCTAAGACAGAATTTCCTCCACTGAGCACAGGAAATTAAAAGTAATAATTCTGGGAGCGCCTTGTGAGGCAGGGAGGTAAGGAGGAGGCATAGAACGTCCCTGAAACAGAGGGGATAGCAGCGCTAGTGGCAGCTGCAAGCTGGGGTACTGCTTCAGCAAGACCTGACCAATCTCAGGCCACACCTGGGATGGGAAGTGGGGCAGGGAGGGGAGTCGGGGGAAGGAGGAAAAGCAGGCAGGGAGAAGGAGAGCAGAAGCCAGGAGGGGCTCTGAGACAACACAGAGTCCATGTAGTGTGGCCCAAACTAAAAGAAAATCAGTGCCTAAGTAAACCAACGGAATATGTGTGAGTCTGTCTTCTGGCAAGGCGTTGGGTGGGTTTTACTTCCTTTATTTTGCCTCTATATTTTCTACATTTTCTACAACAAATGCATTAATTTTAACTGTTTTCATACATAAACGTGAAAAGTAATGCAAAACTCCAGTATATAAAGCAGGGTGATAATACCAGTAATAACAAAAAGACAAACACATCAATCAAGAGGAAATAGACAGTCCCCAAAGTCTGCTCTCATTTGATATAAGCAAGGTATCCATAAACTAATTAGTACTGCAAATCAATAGAGAAAGAATAATGGTTCAGTAACTATTTCTGATCAACTGGTTACCTATTGGGAATAAAAAGTAAAGTTAAATCATGACTTCATGTTGTTTTTACCTTTAAGGTTTACATTTATGTACTAATATTTACATCAATGTAAAATAATGTCCTTGCAGATTAAAGATTGCAGGTGAAAAATGATATACAGGTAAAGAAGAAAGTATTTGATGTGCAGGTAATTAGGGAAACATATGTTAAATGTGCAAGCAACAGAGAGAGACTACACAAGCAAGGAAGACACATACATGCAACTACCATCAACTGTAAAACTGTCAACACTATAAGTAAAATCTAAAGTTTAAGAACAAAAGAAGTACAACAAATTTTCATGTATAAGATAAAGGGCTACTATTTACATAGTTTTAAAAAGCTTCTAGCAATCATTAAGATAAAAAAGTTAAATATCAAAGTGATTAAAAGATGTGAACAGGGCCGGACGCGGTGGCTCAAGCCTGTAATCCCAGCACTTTGGGAGGCCGAGACGGGCAGATCACGAGGTCAGGAGATCGAGACCATCCTGGCTAACGCGGTGAAACCCCGTCTCTACTAAAAAAAAAAAAAATACAAAAAACTAGCCGGGCGTGGTGGCAGCGCCTGTAGTCCCAGCTACTCAGGAGGCTGAGGCAGGAGAATGGCGCAAACCCGGGAGGCGGAGCTTGCAGTGAGCTGAGATCCGGCCACCGCACTCCAGCCTGGGCGACAGAGCGAGACTCCGTCTCAAAAAAAAAAAAAAAAAAGAAAAGAAAAAGATGTGAACAGGCAATCCAGAGAGAAGTGACACAAACAGCCTATGTCACAAGCAGAAAAACCTCAATTCAATAAACAAACAGCAACTATCCCCATGCATTTTCTCTACTTACCAGTAACACAGGCTGGGGTTTAAACAAATCACCACACCAATGTTGACAAGGGTTTAATCCAATGGACACTCACCTTGAAACTGCGGGCGTGGTGGTGGATTACTAAATATTCAAAATTTCCAAGAGGGCAGTTTGGGGCTATGTGTTAACACCCTTTGAAGTGTTCACAAAGTATTTTCCCTGAGGAACAACTCAGATAAACAATGCAAAAATGTATGTGCAAAACCTTTAATGAATGCATTTAAAACAGAAAAAGTTGGAAACAGTATTTATGCTGTCGTCAAAGGAATGATGAAATTAATTGTAACATATTTAGTAGGTGGAATAATATGCTGCCATTAAACACACATGCTCTATGAATATTTTGAAAAATGTCTTACATGAATCTGGATTTTGTGAAAAAGTCATACTTACAGAAAATTAAATAAATGTACCAGCATATTAATATTGAGGCATGTCTTGATGCTGGCCCATTTTTTTCTTCTTTTCTCAATTCATTTATTCTCAGTTTGTAAATGTAGAAAAATAATCCACAAAGAAGTTTTGCTTGTTTGTTTGTTTGTTTTTCTGCATGCGAGGTGTCCTATGGGGAGTCATCCTCCAGGTGAACAATGGCATTCGCAGGCATCTGGAGGGACAATAAGGAGGAAGAGCAAACCATGGGACTTTGCACAGCCAAAAGCTCATATTTACAGATTAGTAACTAGAATCATTAGGGTATAGAAATAATCTCTAACTGACGAAGTCTTAGTGCTTATAGGGTAACTGCATTTAGAAAGCTCAAGACTTCTCTGCAAAATTTATACACTTCTAATGTAAAAACCTTTATAGTGAGGCTCATTCAGAAAATGGAAAAATACGATACACAATGGGCATTTGCACGATGACCCAGAATTAAAACAGAGACCAAAGGTGTGGGGGGTGGGGGCTGGGGAGATACATGAAAGACCAGGACAGAGTTAAATGCCTTCTTTACTATTGGCTGCTGGCCTCAGACATCACTAGGTAGGGGGTGTTAGCAGCCACATCATAACCTCTCTGTACAATTGTAATCTGTGATGTATTCATGTTTATTGAGCCCAATTTTATCTAATAGTTGTTTTAATAGTAAACTAGAGTGGGTTCATTTATTTTCATACTCTTCTAGAGTGTGTGCTATTTTTTCAACTCTGTGCAATGCTAGGCATAGGAAAGTGAAAATGACTAATGCCCAGTCCCTGTTCTCAAAGAGGTCATTTTACACATGTATGGGTTGAACACCCAGTAGTATTTTAATCATTATTTACAGAGTAAAAATGCATAAATAAAAAAGCAATCATTTGTGATAATCAGCTATATTGAACAAAAATTTAAATTATTTCTAATTCTTTTTCTGTATTTTTAGGGCTAGTACATAGTTTTAAAAGTTTATAATAATGTAAAAAATGCTAATCAATAGTAATAACAGCTCACAATAATTGTGTGCTTGCTTTTTACTAGGTCATATTCCAAAGGCTTTATATATATTAAAATTACTTCACACACAAACAACCCTGGGAGGTAACTGTTGTTGTTTTTCCCCTCTATAAAGACACTGTGATTTAGCTTAAACAATTTGCTTCAAGTTACACACCTGGATGATTTAGATGGACCCAAAGAGGTTGGTGCCAGAGTTAATGTTTTAAAACATGATTCCATAATATCTCTCACTTTAAAAAATGGTTCTAAGAAGATGTTATCAGTAAATTTGAGCCATCAATTGGCTACTTCAAAGGCTCATCAGTCCCCCAATTGCCCACTCAAAATCCACACTCCAGGTACCTGGTATAAAAATCTCCCATTCTTGTTTGGATGGGCCTGTTCCTGTTGCATGTTTACAGAGTGGCAAATTGGGCATAAAGGGGGTTCAGACACGTCTGGGAGGCTCCGATGAACACAGAGGCCCTGCTGGGTTGTTTATGGATGAAATGATAAAAGCTGAACCTTTCATCATTTGATAACACTGAATCATTTCAAATGAACACTGAAATGAATCAGGAGGGAATGGGCTATGCAAAGGACTACTCATTTGCGTAGGAGTTTATATTCTCTTTTATGTTATGGCCATGGAGTTATGGCTTATTGTTATAATTTTCTTTGTGTATCGGTGATTTTATTCCTTTGTTTATGATATATATTGCAAAGGTTTTCTTCTAGTTTATCATTTGTCTTTGACTTTCACCTCAAAGAAAAAACAAAAAAACTCTGAAGCCATTTTCTCATGCAAATTATTTATTTATTTTTACTGTTTTTTTTTCTCTTTTGTTTTAGTCAAATATATTCATTTCTTTCATTGCATTTACATTGTGATGTATAGTTAGGCAACAGAGGAATTCATTTGTGTTTTCTTCTATTGTTTTATAATGCTATTTTTACACTTAGATTCCTGATCCATTTTAACCCTATTGGGTAGAGTGTTAGGTATTGATCTAAATTTATATTTTTTTCTGAATGGCCATCCAGTTGACAGAGAACCAGTTATATTTTTTTAAAAAATCTTTGCCCCAGATATTTAAGATGCTGCTTTCATTGCAGAGGCAGACCTAATTGTATTGTTCTTTGCAGAAATTGCAGTTTATAAATTAAAACTTTGTAGCAACCTTGCCTCAAACAAACCTGTCGGTGACATTTTTCCAACGGGCATGTGCTCACTTCATGTTTCTGTGTCACATTGGATAATTCTTGCAATATTTCAAATGTCTTTGTTATTATTATTATATATGGTGATCTGTGATCAGTAATGTTTGATCTTACTATTGAAATTGGTTTGGGGCTCTATAAACTGTATCCATATAAGACAGTAAACTTAACTGATAAATGTCGTGTGTCCTGACTACTCTGCCAACCATCAACTTTCCCATGTCTCTCCCTCTTTTTGGGCCTCCGTATTCCCTGACACCCAACAATATTGAAATTAGGCCAATTAATAACCCTACAATGGTCTGTAAGAGTTCAAGTGAAACAAAGACTTGCACCTCTCTCACTTTAAATCAAAAGCTAGAAATGACTTAGTGAGGAAGGCATGTGGAAAGCCAAGATAGGCCTCTTGCACCAGTTAGCCAAGTTGTGAATGAAAAAAAAAAAAAAAAAGGTCTTGAAGAAAATAAAAGCACTACTCCAGTGAAAACATGAATTATAAGAAAGCAAACAGCTTTATTGTTGATGTGGAGAAAGTTTGAGTGGTCTGGATAGAAGATCAAACTAGCCACAACATTGCCTTAAGCCAGAGCGCCAGAGCAAGGCTCTAACGCTATTCAATTCTGTGAAGGCTGAAAAAGGTGAGAAAACTGCAGGAAAAAACTCTGAAGCTAGTAAAAGTTAGTTCATGAGGTTTAAGGAAGGAAGCCATCTCCATGACGTAAAAGTGCAAGGTGAGGAGGCAAGTGCTGACGTAGAAGCTGCAGCAAGTTCCCCAGAAGATCGAGCTGAGATCAGTGATGAAACTACACACAGTGAACAACGGATTTCCAATGTAGAAAAATATCTTTCCATTGGAAGAAGATGCCATCTAGGAATTTTATAGCTAGAAAAGATAAATCAGTGTCTGACTTCAAAGGACAGGCTGACTCTCTTGTGAGGGGCTAAAATAACTGGTGACTTTAAGTTGAAGCCAATGCCCATTTACCATTCCGAAAATCCTAGGGCCCTTAAGAATGATGCTAACTCTATTCTGCATGTACTCTAGAAATGGAACAGCAAAGCCTGAATGACAGCATATCTGTATACAGGATGGCTCACTGAACATTTGAACTTCACTGTTGAGACTTACAGAAAAAAAAATACATTCTTTTCAAAATATCCCTGCTTATTGACAATGCACCTGGTCACCCAAGAGCTCTGATGGAGATGTATAGGCGATGAACGTTGTTTCCATACTTGCTAACACACATTCAGTCTGTAGCCCAGGGATCAAGGGGTGATTTTGACTTTCGAGTATGATTATTTTGGAAATAAATTTTGCAAGTCTACAGCTGTTATAGATAGTAATTCCTCTAATTGATCTGGGCAAAATAAATGGAAAACCTTCTGGAAAGGATTCATCATTCTAGATCCTATTAAGAACATGATTCACGGGAGGAGATCGAGATGTCAGCATTAACAAGAGTTTGGAAAAAGTTGACTGGATGATTGTGAAGGGCTCAAGGCTTCAGTGAAGGGAGAAGCTGCAAATGTGATGGAAACAGCAAGAGAACTAGAATTCCAAGTGAAGCCTGAAGACATGAATGAATTGCTGCCGTCTCTTAATAAAACTTGGATGGATAAGGGGTGGCTTCTTGTCGATGGGCAAAGAAAGTGGTTTCTTGAGATGAAATCTATTTCTAGTGAAGATGCTGTGAACATTGTTGAAATGAAAACAAAGATTTTGTTAAATTTATTTGATGATAAATTTAATAGATAAATGTGTTTGATAAAGTGGTGGGATTTGAGAAGATTGACTCCAATTTGGAAAGACGTTTTACTGTGGTTAAACTACTATCAAACAGAATGTCAAGCTACAAAGATACCTTTTATAAAAGAAAGAGTCAATCAATCAATGCAGCAAACTTCATTCTTGTCCTGTTTTTTGCCACTTCCAACCCAACTTTCAACAGTTACTATCCTGATCAGTCAGCAACCATCAACATCAAGGAAAGACCCTCCACCAGCAGAAAGATTAGGACTCACTGAAGACTCAGATGATAGTTAGCATTCATAAGCAGTGAAATATATTTTAAATACAGTATGTACTTTTTAAAGAAATAATGCTATTGCACACTTAATAGACTATGATATAGTGTAAACAGAGCATTTATATGCACTGGGACACCAAAAAATTTGTGTGACTCATTTTATTGCAATGTTCCCTTTGTTGAAGTGGTCTGGAATGAACCTGAAAATATTTCCAAGATTTGCCTGTATACGAAATTCAATATGTACTTAAACCTATTTTGGGAGTTTTCTATTTTATTCCACTGTTTTGTCTGTTTATCCATGTTTCAGAACCACACTGTTAATTATAGGATTTTTGGATGTATCCATACCCAATAGGGCCCATCTTCCATATGGCTGCTCTTTTCTTTTATCCCTTAGATTTTATTATTTTATATATTTTTTTAATACAAACACGTGCATCAAGTTTTCTAGCCCCCTAAGAAAGCACATTCATATTTTTACTGGAATACTATTTTACTAGTGAGTATTGCATGTTTATGACATTGAGTCATCTTATCTAAGAACAACTGATATCTTATTTGCTCAAGTCTTCCTTTGTGTCCTTCAGGATGTTTTAAAGTATCTCTGATGTAGATTTTGCATAGATATTTTTAAACTTATTACTAATTATTATATCCTCTGCTGTTTTCATAAATGCAGTTTCTCTGCCATTAATCCCCTATTTTTCATTGTTTGTGCATATGAAAAATATTGATTGCTGTGAATTAATAAGATTTCCTGATACGTCTTTGAATTTGATTACTGTTTTAGTGAGTCCCATCTTTGTCTAGCTTTTCAGATACACTCATATCATCAGTAGAGAGAGCTCATCTTAGTTATATTTTTTCAATTATTTTATGTCTCATTGTTATGACACATTAAATTGTAGTGTTTCCAGCAATACATCCAGTATAATTTGAATTAGCAACAGAGATAATGATTACAGTTTTCTGTTCTGAAATTATGTTTCTAGTATGTCAAGGACTACGTTAAGGGGATATCTGCCAATTCTTACTTCTTTGGGTGTTTTTTAAAATTTTCGGTCTGGAATTGAGTTTTGATAAAAGTTTTTTAATGTTTAAAATAACATGTAAGGTTTTTCTGCTTACATCTGTTATATAACAGATCTAATAAACATAATGTAGTAAAATGTAATGATGTATTTTGTGAATGAGTTTTCTAATATTAAACCTATGTTGTATTCCAGGAATGAATCCTATTTGCACACGGTGTATTATTGTTTCCTTTTTGCAGGTTTAGAAATTACTGTTATACTATCTTCATAAAAGTATTTGTTAAGCTTTTCTTTATATGTATGTTCTATAGTGAGTTTTGTGCCATAGAATCACCTATTAATAATTTTATGAAGGTTGAAACAATTCCCCTATGGAACTACCTGAGTGCTCCTTCTCTACTTCTTCTGCAATTCCTCTATTTAAGTTGTCTTTCTCTAATGGTCAGTTTTGGTAATTAGGTTTTTTTCTGTAGAAAATTATCCACTTTGTCTAGTGTTTAAAGTTTATTTGCAAGAAAGATTTTCAAGTAATCTTATTATTTTTTCTGTTATGTTTCTCCTTGGACATTTCTTAGTAATTAAACTTGTGATTTCTCCCTTTTATTATTAAATTAGCCAATAGGTTATGTGACTTTTTATTTCAATAAAAAGAATATGGATTATTAAACCAACTTTTTCTATTTTCTATTTTAGTAATTTCTGCTTTTATTTTTGTTATTTCCTTTTGATATTTTTACTATTTTCCTAGTTTTCTGAGTTGGAAATTTAATCTGCTTTTAAATTTTTTTTAAATTTGCACTGATATGAGTTTTTAAAGCTATGACTTTTCCCATGATCACTGCTTTAAGTATTTTCCACATGTCTGATTTCCAGTATTTTACCATTATTTTTCATAAGTTCTGTACTAGTGTTTGTATTTCTCCTTTTACTCAAGACCTACTTTAGAAAGCTTATTTTTAAATTTCCAAGTGGATGGCCTTTTAATTTGACATTGCTTTTTACTGTTATTGCATTATGAGAGTATTATTTGTAACATTTGTTTATGTAACTTAATTGTGTTTTCTTTGTGACGATATTTTTGTTCCGGTGATCTACCTGAGAGTCGTGTTAAAATCTCCTATTTGCATTATTTCCCCTTGCATCTCCCTTGTTACTTTTCATAAAGTGGATGCTAAATTATTTGGTACATATGAATTTATATTTGCAATATCTTCCATGTGCATTGTATCTTTCAGTACTAAAAGATGCCCTTGCCACATAATGCTTTTTAGCTTGGATAATATTTTGATTAGCATTAGGACTGCAACCCCTGCATTCCTATTGTTTCCATGTAATTGGTATATATTTGCCCATATCTTTATTCTTATGTTTCTGAATTACTTTACTATAAATGTGTATGTATGCATGTATGCAAAATCATACATATGTATGTGTGTAAAATCATGTATTTATATATAAATCATAAATATATATAGCATGCACACACACATATTTATGTCTACGATTACTCAGCTAGATTGAAAGTCATTTTTAATAGATGTTTGAAGCTCATTTACATTTATTGATGTGGCTGATATATGTTGCCTCAACTTTGTCATAGTATTTTAATATTATGATGTATATTATGTTATTGTTGTTATATTCTTTCTGTGTGTAAAATGCTTATTTTCCCTTTGTGCTTCACATTTATTTTGGTATTTAGGAAAGTTTGAATTTTTAGTTGCATTGTTACGTTTGTACTCATACCTTCTTTAAAATCTTCATCTCTTGTGTTTGTTTTTCAACTGTTTTCAACACTCTGGCTTGCTAGATCTGCATGGTATTCGTTGACTTTGAACTATTACCTAAATAACAAAAGTTTATTCTACTTTCCTGTTTGCCTTTCTTTCAGCAGTTTTTAGTTGTTGCATTGTCTACTTTGTCAGGTCATTTGTATATTATTTCATGATTTTCTCCATCTTCGTATTAGTCCTATTTGAAATGTTAGTTATATGAGTTTCTTGCTACGGGTTTTTCTGAAGTTTCTGCAGTTCACTTTTAGGTGGATGACGTTTATCAACTGCTGAAGGAGGGCTTGGGTTTTTGATAGCCCCTATATTTTGTGTGATTAACATCATTTTTCTGTAGCCTTCATACTTATATAGATGGTTACATGGATGGTTGATTATAAAATCTTTGTTCCACTCTTCCTTTTCCCTTGATTCCTTGATTTTCTTGAAATTACTGCACCATCATCACTATTATTACTGTTATTATTTTGTTTGTTAACTACTTTTGAGAATTCTGAGGTCAAACTAATTCTCTTGCTCTTGGAAGGTGTTTGATCTCTCTTCCTTGAAGTCCTGCAGACATTTTTTTCTTAAAATCTGATTGGTTTTCAAAATGCAAAAGTTTTAGTTGTATTTCTTTTTTGATAGTTTCAACTCATATTTTAGATTCGGGGGTACATGTGCAGATTTATGACATGGGTGCATGACATGATACTGAGGTTTAGGGTGTGGATCCCCTCACCCAAGTAGTGAGCATAGTTCCTCATAGGTGGTTTTCAATCCTCCTCTCCCTCCACCCTTCTCTGGTGGTCCGCAATGTCTACTGTTGCTCTTTTATGTCCATGAGTACCCAACATTTAGCTCCCAGTTATAAGTGAGAATGTGGTATTTGGTTTTACGTTCCTGTGTTAACTCACTTAGGATTACAGACTCCAGCTGCAGCCATGTTGCTGCAAGGGCCATGATTTCATTACTTTTTATTGCTGCACAGTATTTCATGGTGTATATGTACCACACTTTCCTTATCTAATCCACCGTTTATGAGCGACTAGGTTAACTTCATGTATTTGCTAGTGTGAATAACACTGCAACAAACATACAAGTGTATGCGTTTTTCTGGTGAAATTATTTATTTTTCTTTGGGTATATGCCCAAAGAAAATGGGATTGCTAGCCAGAGCAATCAGGCAAGAGAAAGAAATAAAAGGCAAACAAATAGGAAGAGAGGAAGTCAAACCATCTCTCTTTGCTGACAATATGATTCTATACCTAGAAAACCCAAAAGACTTAGCCAAGTTCCCTAAAACTGATAAATGACTTCAATAAAGTTTTAGGATACAAAATCAAGGTACAAAAATTAGTAGCATTTCTATATACCAATAATATTCTAGGTGAGAGTGAAATCAAAAAAGCAATCTCATTTACAATGGCCACACAAAGGAGAAATACCTAGTAATATAGCTAACCAAGGAGGTGAAAGATCTCTTTAAGACACTGCTGAAATAAATCAGAGATAACACAAATATCAATCTGTGTCATGGAAAAACATTCCATGTTCATGTATTGGAATAATCGATATTGTTAAAATGGCCTTACTGCCCAAAGGAATGTACAGATTCAACATTATTCCTATCAAACTACCAATGTCATTTTTCCATGGAATCAGAAAAAAACTATTTTAAAATTCACAGGGAACCAAAAAGAGCCCAAATAGCCAAGGCAATCCTAAATAAAAAGAACAAAACAAGAAGCATCACATTAACCAACTTCAAACTATACTATAAAGCTACAGTAACCAAAACAGCATGGTACTGATACAAAAAGAGACACATAGACCAATGCAACACAATACAAGAACCCATAAACAAATCCACACACCTACAACCACCTGTTCTTCAACAAAACTGACAAAAAATAAGCAATGGGGAAGGACTTCCTAGTCAATAAATGATGCTGGGATTGCTGGCTAGCCTCATGTGGAAGTATGAAACCGGACCCCTTCCTTAAACTATATACAAAAATTAACTCAAGATGGATTAAAGTTTAAATGTAGGATCTTAAACTATTAAAATCCTAGAAGAAAACCTAGGAAATATCCTTCTTGACACTGGCTTTGGCAAATAATTTATGGCTAAGTCCCCAAAAGCAATTGCAACAAAAGAAAAAATTGGCAAGTGGGACCTACGTAAACTAAAGAGCTTCTGCACAGCAAAATCAACTATCAGCAGAGTAAACAGACAACCTACAGAATGGGGGGAAATATTCACAAATTATGTATCTGAAAAAGTCTAATATCCAGAATTTATAAGGACCCTCAAATCAAAATCTAATTGTTTTAATAGGATACATCCCTGAGAAAATCATTCTGGGTTATTTATGCCAGATATCTGGAAGATTCTTTCAATGTGTCGACTTATCTTTTATTTATTTCTACAATGTTCTCTTCCACTAGAGTTGTGTGAATTAATTCTGTTCCATTGTTTCATTTCACTTCTTTAGTAGCTCCTGTTGCCCATTTCAACCCCTTTCTTTCTGACAGTTTTTTTAGCCTCATTTTTATTCTCTTGGTTGTTCTTTCCTTTCTCCAATATTTTTTATTGAATTTTTATTTAAACTTATTCTTTCTTATAACCTTGTGACTTAGTCATCATTTTTAGATGCTTTTGTATTTTCTTTTATTTCCCAAGTTTGATCAACATTTCTTTCCTTTTTTTACTTAATTATTTTTGTTTTTAATTATTGAAGTGGATACTGCATTTAAAAATTATTGCAGAATGTTTATCAAGGACATTTGATTAAGTCTCGAGTACTTGAATAACACCTTTTTTTTTTTTAATAAAGAAGGAATTGAGAGAGAAAACTGTAACCACCTGAAATGATTTTTATTTACTGTTTTCTTCCAATAGTAAGTTTGCAAGTAAGGTTTGTTTATACATATGCATTTTGAGTTCAATGTTTTTGTTCGTAGTGGTTTAAGCCTCCTAGTCCAAAAAGCCCTTTTCTCTGGTGTAGCAAACTGTGGCTTGGAGGGGAGAAGTGAGGAGAAATGGTTTGTCCTATAGTTTGTCCTTTGTCTTGCAGGATCCCCAAGATTCTCTCCAGCCCCTGCTTCTTATTTGCAGCAAGTCTCTAGAGGGGCTGCTCCTTCCTCGTCTACCGTCTTCTCTCCCCAGTGCCTTGCTTTCCAAAGGCACGACTTTGAGCCTTGTGTATGCCCAAGCCCCTTCCCAGGTGCTCTGATCTATCAGGATCCTTTCTTGGTAATTTATTTCTCTAGCTTCTTGGGGTGACTTTAAGTCAATCTTTGGGCTTTTATTTCCTTTTCTTTCTTCTGGGCAGCTTTTCATTATTCCCTAACTCTCTGAAAAGTCTTGCCATGAGAGCTCAAGAAAAAACTATTCATGTAGACACTTTCTACTACAGGTAACTAAATAAAGGACTGTGATAGTCCCTTTCTTCTAGCCACACTGTGTGGTTCCATTTGTTTTTCTTCTAATTGCTCAGTTATTTTGACATGCAGGGTTAGGTAGACACCATTGCCTTGGATACTCTAATGTCCTTTGAAATTTTTCTGAATCCAGTTGTTACTTTAAAACTTGTATTGGCAGTTCTAGTTGTGTCTTCCTTGGGACAGTAAAATTTATCAAGGGAAAATTAAGAAAAACTAAAAAGGATAATACTTTAAGAAGGGTTATCTCATTTGGCATTATGGTCACCAGTACATAAGTTATGTGAATATTTTTATTATCTTAATAGAATCTGTAATTTAACTCAAGTGAAGGTAAGAAAAATAAGTTTTATGACATGAACACATAACAATTTATGAACTATAAATGTCTTTATCATATTATTTTCCAAAGATCTACAGATACACAAGCAGCCCCAATGATAATTAAACAAAACTGCCTTTTATGTCATGCCTACTTTCATCTTTATAAAAATTATAACTTTATCCATAGTTGTATTCTGTTTCTATAAAATATATTTTCTAAGTTATAAGCATAGAGCATATTTATTGGACATATAAAATTCTTAGACATGCGGACTATCTTGCTGGCACTCCACTCGGGTAGAAGAGGATGTGCGCTCACACAGCCACAACAATCAGTGTCCGAACCAGGATGCTTCTGGGAATTAGATGAAGTGTTAGCAACGATTATGCTGCAGTTAGGTAGACTGGAACCATGGCTCCCCCTAACTGACCAAACTCCCAGGCTTATCTCTTATCAGTACACCTTCATTTTGTCCACATTTCAGTCACATGACATTTCCTTTCCCAGGCTCTTGGCATAAGTTCTTCCCTCTTTTCTGAATAAATTTATACACTCTTTGGCATGGATATTTCATATTCATGCCCTGGTCTCATGTTACGTGTTGCTTTCTAAATGCAGTCCTTCACTTTTTCATCATATCCATTATATTCTACCCATTTATATAATTTGTACTGGAGTTTAACGCCCTCCTCTTCTTCTGGGCTGTAAAGGCAATGAGGATGGAACTGCATCTGTGGATCTCACCACTGTCACCCCACCACCTAGAATGTGGTAACGGGTTAGTCCACACTTACGGAATCAATGGATAAATGAATGGATGCCCCTTACTAGCTCCTGGGAAATTGATCTGGGAAACATAATTTAATCTCTCTTAGATTCTGTTTCCTCGTCTGAAAGAGGAAAAAAGTACAACGCTCACAAAGCTGTGTCAGGATTAGGCAAAATAAGGCAAAATGATCAATAGTGCTGGTGCACAGAGCTCAGAGAGCTCAGAAATATCCTGTATGGTTGTAACGGACTGTTCCATTTTAAGCTGAGATCTCCTTTATTCACTGTGCATATTTCAATCAACTTTGATTTGAGATGGAAAGTGCACAGTGACATCAGTCTTGCAAACTGGTGTACATCCTGTCTGAATCCAATCCAATCAGACCTGAAACCAGGGCGTCTGGGCCACGCGCAGGAGTTCACATTGTTTTCTGAGCTACAACTCCCAGAAACCAAAATGTGCCCATTCGAATATCAAGACCGGGCCCCTCCCTCCCACGCTGTGCATCTCCGGTGGATCCCGGTTCTGGCGCCAGGGTTACCCACAGGGCTCCTCCCTCCCCCGCCCTCCACGCTGCCACCTGGGCCTGCTGTGCCCCAGGAGCTGTTCTGCCCACCGGGCACTCTGCATTCCCAGTGTCCAATGTGGCACTGATCTTCTCTTGCCAATGTTGATTTTAACTCCTGGGGAAGGCCCTGGGTGACTGGGCCACTGTCTGGCAGAACTTCAAACTGCTTGATGTTTCCACTTTTCTTCCACTTTTACTTCTGGAGATTTGCTGAGCTGCTCTAGTCCTTCCTTCATGCACTTAGGGCTAATGTGATGGGGATGGGTAAGAATCTCGCCCTGCTTCCTTCTAAGACCTGGCATCTGCCTGCCCCCAGCCTCTGCCTTCACTCCACTGTGGAACACTTCGGCTGTCAGGCGTCATTTCAAAACATACAAAAAAATGATTTCATGCCTTAAAGTTTTTGTTTTATATGTGTTCATTAGAATAACCACTTTGCAGCTTTTTGTTGTCGTTATTGTTGAATATTCATAAGAGTCTGCCTACTTACTGGATAATTATATTACATTAATATGGTATGAATAAATAAAAGCAGTAATTATGCTTTTATCCTGTTCTGTTTTGCAATTTACAGTTTACTTGTTTCAAGAATAAAAGGAAATTGCCGCATTTGAAACAATGTTATTTTATTGCTAAACTAGGAAGAACACAAGAAGCCCACCCAGGGTGACAGGTTAAAATATATTTTATTTCTCCCGTTCCTTGTTTAGACAGAGACTTACATCTTGGTATCACATTGCTGATTCATACGTAGACAAAACTAGGATTTTTTTTTTTAAGGATAAAAGAAGCATCTCTTAATCAGAAGATGACATTTTCTCCTGGCTATCTTTGATTAATAGCAATAATAAAGGATGGAGACATTTTAACGTGGTTGAAGCCAATCATATTTCAACTTCGAAATCTAAAGATATGTGTCACTGTTTTCAGAGAGGTTGCTTTCCTCTGTCTCTGTCTAGGAAGCACAGACTCCCTCTGAGAAGAACCACAATGCGCTACGACTAGAGTTGGTTCAGCATCCTTGTCCGAGAGTGACGCCATCTACCAAGGATAGACATGGATATAAAAGGGCTCAGAATAAATTCGTATTGATCTTTTGGGCTTACAGTAGGTGTTCAATGAATACTCATTGAATGAATCTAAAAGCTTGTTTAGATTTTGATTTTAAAAGTTTCCACTACTTGGCCGGGCACAGTGGCTCATACTTGTAATCCTAGCACTTTGGGAGGCCAAGGCAAGCGGATCATGAGGTCAGGAGTTCGAGACCAGCCTGGCCAACACAGTGAAACCCCGTCTGTACTAAAAATACAACAATTGGCTGGGCATGGTGGTGGGTGCCTATAATCCCAGCTACTTGGGAGGCTGAGGCGGGAGAATCTCTTGAACCTGGGAGGCGGAGATTGCGGTGAGCTGAGATCACACCTTTGCACTCCAGCCTGGGTGACAGAGCTAGACTCTGTCTCAAGCAAACCAAAATGAAACAAAACAAAACAAAACAAACAAATGAAGTTTCCACTGCTTTAGGTGAGGCCCTTATCAGCATTGAAGCATATGGCATTAAAATATCTTGAGTTTGATACGAAGAGGAGAACAGACAACGGGGCCTAATGGCGGGTGGAGGGTGGGAGGAGGGCGAGGATCCAAAAACTACCAATCAGGGACTATGCTTATTGGGATTTGGTCATGAAATAATGTATATACCAAACCCCCAGGACATGCAATTTACATATATCGCAAACCTGCAACCTAAAATAAAAGTTCAAAAAATATACCATGACTTTGAAAACATAGTCTGAAAATTAATTGAAGCTATTATATGCTCGGTTATATTTTAAATATTAAAAAATTAATGTGAATGAATTATTATATAATTTGTTTAAAGTTCATTCGTTTTTCAGATATAGTGTTAACTGCTTTTGTATGTAGCTAAACAATAAAGAAAATCCACAAGATAATTTTAATCAGATAGAAAAGAAACGTTCCACTTAAGCCACAGGAAAAATGAAACTCCACCCCAGTTCCTCATTGTTTTCTGTGATGTTTGGGTTCATTGTGTGTGAAATTCCAGTCAACATATGGGAAAAGACTGCCTAAATCATAAGTAAAATAATACTTGGAGGCTGGACTCAAAGCATACTTCCAAGTGGCTCAATGTCAATATGAAAGAACATAACAGGTGGTGTTTCCCTTAGGAAAATCTTGGGTTCAATGCTGTTTAAGCACTTTCATCAATTTTCTGAATGATAGGATGGGAAGTGTGTTTATTAAGTGTACAAAGAAACCAAGCTGGAAGGAGCAGATAACACCATAGAGAATAGGAACAGATTTAATCATGACCATGAAATCTAACTAAATGGTCAGAGGAGGTACAAGGGTCAGCCCAGGGAGTGCAGGGATTCTACAAGCATGTGTGTGGGGAGCTGCCTAGGAGACGTTCACGGCTGCGGTTTCACCCTGGGTGCACATTATGTTCACCTGGGGAGCTTTGCAAACACACCGAAGCCCAGGCCACAGCACATGCAGCAGCCAGGTGCTCGAGGGGCTGTCCAGGTGGCCTTCAGGTGATTCCCACCAGCATCTCAGCTCGCAAGGCCCTGTTGTAGGAACGGAAGTCGATGTGGTCGCAATCTGACGGAAGAAGGCCTACACTCTATGCTGAAAAGGATGCAACAAAGTCGTTTGGAAATTTAAAAACAAAAAACATCAGTGTAGGAAGCTTGTGAATTATTTTTTTAAAATCACATGAGATGCATTATCCAGTCCAAATGGTAATTACTTATATTATCCCAACAGCCACAATTATAGTTTTAAAAACTTGACATCGGTCTCAGTCTCTTGTTTTCATGTCATCAGTTTAGTTTTTACGGTTGTCGTTACTACTGTCATTATTCTGTTTTTGCCGGGGAGGGGGAGGAGGTGACTGTCTTGCCCTGTTTGCCACCTGCCCGAAGGAACGGAAAGAAGCAGCTTTCACAGCCACTTGGCTGTACCGTCAGGCAGAATTTGCCTGTCACTGGAGACGTACCTGCAACATCTTCGGCTGCCCAGCTTTTCAGATGGTCCGTGCAACCCCTCTGAAGAGGTGACACACCAGGACTTAAGCAGTTGAAAGGGATTCTGTAGAGAGCAGCAGAAACGATTAAAGACTCGGAAAATAGGACCTATGAGAAAGATTAAAGGATCTGTGATTATTTAGCCTGGAGAAGAGAAGCTGACCTAATAACCATCTTCAGGATGCTGAAGGGTTATTATGTGGAGGGTGGTGACCAGCTGTTCCTCTCTACACTGACGATAGGAAAAGAGGAAATGGGCTTAGGTTTCAATAGGGAGGGTTTAGGTGAGCCCAGAGCTTCCTCCACCAGACCAGGCACTGAGTTAAGATGCGCAGTTGCTGGGGGAGTGGGTGGGGTGGGGGGGTGGGGGGCAGTGTCCGCTCGGAGGGGTGCCCGTCCACAGGGGTGACGTGGCGTGGTCCCAGGCAAGGGCACAGGCTAGAGAAGCTTGAGCATCCGTACCCTATGCCCACAGTGTGTAATGGTCCCAGTGCCACGCTCCCATTTCCACTGGCTATCTGCGCAGTGCCTTGAAGAGTCCTGTAAACGCTTGTCTGTGTGAAGGTCAAGCATTCTAAAGGGCGGCTCTGCGGAGGGTGTGCGCTCACTAGACGTGACGAGCCAGCCAGCTGCTGTTTCTTCTCTCTTTATTTTCATAGATTATTGCAGTCGCATCATCAAAGGAACTGCAATGCTGTTCTGAAGGAAATAAAAATTAGAATCAATTCTAGCTTTGAGTTCAAATTATTTTCTATTGGTTTCATCTCTGATGATTTTTTTAAAAAAAATGTGTTCATTGGTATTTTTGTTCAATAGGGAGAAAGTCAAGAGAAAGGTGCTATTTTTGCCATTTTGAATTTCTATAATCAAACCCATTTCTAATACATAACTCTTATGTGGGTCTTGCATAAGCCTCAGGCACACATAATTTGGGAATTATTCCTGGTTCCAGTCAAAGCTTGCCTCCTTTAAACCATCACAAAATGGAAATTACTGGTCTGTTCTGTTATAAATGAGATACAGGCTTCTTTTTTTTTTGGAGTATACAAACATTCCTCTTTTAATAACTGACAGAATAATCAGAGAAAACAAATCAGTAAGGATTCAGAAGTTGTGAGTGACACTATGAACCTCCTTCACAGAACTAAAATTTATGGAACTCTTTGCATTTTCTTTTTTTTTAATTATTATTTTTATTTTTTTATTTTTTTATTTTTTATTTTTTTATTATTATACTTTAAGTTCTAGGGAACATGTGCATAACGTGCAGGTTCTTCTTAAGATACATTTTTTGTGGGGTGGGGAGTTATTGGCTATCAGTCTCATGGTTTTTTTTGTGCCTTCACCACTCATGACAATGTTTGTAATAAATTCGTTATGGCCACAGAATAAAAATATTATCTTTGATTTCCCAGTGAGATACTTACAATATAGCAAAAGTGAGGCCAGTGAAATATTAACCAAATCCTTTTATTTTTCTTTCTTTTTGTGTGGGGAAGGCTCTAATTAAACATCATTGCTGTCATCAGATAGTTTCAAAATCTGAATTTATTTTATAAGGTGCATCTCCTCCCAAATGCAATATTCCAGCCATATGAGAATACTTAATATTCCTTGGCTACACCGTGGCTCTCCTCTTTTTGCACATCGTGGTTCTTCACCCTTCCCCCTTCCAGGGAACCCCTTCTATCCCCACGTGGACCCCACTCCTGTTTGTCCTTTAATTATCTGGGAAGTCAATATTTCATTATAGTACTACACATGGTGTATTGTAATTTCCTATGTACTCACATGTTTCTCCCATAGAACCATAAACTCCTGAGAACATGTTCCCTCACAATTGCATTATCATTGTCTAAATGTGTGTATTACTCAGACACTCAAGCAATGGGTGGTGGATTGTGGAGGGTGGAGGGCTGGGTGGAGGGGTGTTTGGAGGAAGGAAGGATGAGTGGAGGTGGATGGTCAGTTCTTGGCTGGAAAAATGGGCACAGAGAGGGGTGTGGGGAGGTGGAGGATGGGGATGGATGTTTGGGGGTAGAAGGGTGGATGGAGGAGGAGTGTGAAGAGGTGGAGGCTGGGCAGGTGGATGGAGGACGGGCGGGCAGATGAACAGAGCTACACTGTGTGGGGAGATCTGTCTGGGTCAAGTATTGTATCACGAACACTGGTCTTATTAACACCCTAGAGTAAGTCATTTACTGAAAGACATTATGCTGTTTTACAAGAATCAATTTCATTATATTGCCATTGTTGAACTTCCTTAATTTTGGAATCCTGTTCAGTCTATTTTAAAGGAAAATGTATTTTTAAATCATGTAGACTTTTCCATCTGCCACACAAATACTGATATACAATTCTTATTTATTTTGGTGCTTTAAGTGGCAGCGAGTGCCACCTGCGCGAAGAAGCCACACCTTGTCCGCTGACGGTGGCCAGGAGCCTAGTGGTCGGCAGACCACACTCATCGCAAGGCTATGCCTTGAATGTTGACACCCGTCAGTAATTTCAATTTCCATCAGGTTTAGGGAGGAGGGGACTCTGGGATGCCTCTGATTTTTTTTTTTTTCCTTTGTAAGCAGAAGTCAAAGTGTTTTACAAATCATCAGGAAAACATGATGTATTCACATTCACATTCTTTAAGAATGGGCAGAGGGGAACTATTTTTATGCTCAAGACAGATTTTTAGAAAGAAACCTGCTTTATAAATCTAACCAAAAGAATCAAAACCGTTCTCCTCTTTCAGGATTAAAAGTCAATACACTCCCTACAAGCACACAAAAGCATGATCCCTTCAGTCAGAATTTTATTAACAGTTCTTTGTTTTTCCCTCTACTTTTCTCTAAACCTCGAAACAGAGAACCAGCTTTTCTTTTTGGTGGAGAACACCGGTAGGTAGACATATCCCTCTGAATTTCACCAAACCACTGAATGTAGCTACTCCTTTGGATATGGAGAAGGGATGGTTTGCTTTTGTTAAAGCAGTCTCCCATTAAATAAATAGTAGTGAATGATGCTCCAGAAACTATTTTAAAACAATCCCAGTGTGTAAATAGTAATAGTATTTTAAAGACACATATCTAACACCGGATAAAAACTGCAAGTTGCTGAAGAACGCACCGAAGTAGTCAGGGTTCTCCAGAGGGACAGAACTACTAGGATTTATGCACGTGAGAAAGGGAGTGTCTTAGGAAGAAATGACTCAGATGATCACAAAACCTTCTGCAAGCTGGGGAAGAGAGAAGCCAGCAGCGGCTCAGTCTGAGTTCAAAAGCCTCAGAAGCAGGGAAGCTTATAGCATAGCCTCCAGCCTGGAGTCAAAGGCCCGAGAGCCCGCAGAAAAGCCACTGGTGCAAGTCCCAAAGTCCAAAGGTCGAAGCACCTGGAGTCTGATGTCCAAAGGCAGGAGGAGCAGAAGCGAGCCTCTGACACAGGGAGAAGAAAGAAGGAAGCCAGGAGATTCAGCAAACTGCTCATCCCACCCTCTCCCGCCTGCTGTGTTCTAGCCGCGCTGGCACTCAATTGGATGGTGCCACCCACATTGAAGGTGGGCCTTTCCCTCCAGTCCACTGACCCAAATGTCCATGTCCTCTGGCAACACCCTGCCAGACACACTGAGAAACAATACTCCACCAGCCACCTAGGCATCCTTCAGTCCCGTCAGACACACTCAGAAACGATTCTTTATCAGCCATGTGGGCATCCTTCAGTCTATCAGACACACCCAGAGACAATTCTTTACCAGCCACCTAGGCATCCTTCAGTCTCGTCAGACACACCCAGAAACGATACCTTACCAACCATTTAGGCATCCTTCAGTCCCATCAAGGTGACACCTAATACTAACCATCACACCCACTATGCATGTTTCTGCGCAACAGAGTGCACTGTTTCTGTTGTATTCAATTTACGCTACCCAGATAACCACAGACTATAATTAATGTCATTAAATGCTCAAATGCCCTTGATGAAAACAATAGAATAACATGCAAAGTTATTTTAAATAATTCACTGGAGATTAAAATAACTGTAAACAAAGATTCTTGGGTTCTCAGGATGGAACACATTTCTGGTTCGCCTAAAATACTTAACACACTAAACAGCAGAATGTATTGAAGACGTTGGTTCTCTGGAAAGCAGGCATTTGGGATTTTACTTCAAGACATTGAGGATATTTGAATCTGGGTAACTGAAGACAATAGTAAAAGATTTTTTGAAGATTTTGAAAATGGATATATATTCACTAATCGACTCTAAGGACAGGGAGAATAATCTATGTATATATGTATTTATTTATTTCTGAGGTGGAGCCTCGCTCTTGTCACCCAGGCTGGAGTGCAATGGCGCGATCTCAGCTCACTGAAACCTCTGCCTGTCAGGTTCAAGCAATTCTCCTACCTCAGCCTCCCAAGTAGCTGGGATTACAGGCCCCCACCACCATGCCCATCTAATTTTGTTTTTTGTATTTTTAGTAGAGATGAAGTTTCACCGTGTTGGCCAGGCTGGTCTTGAACTCCTGAACTCAGGTGATCTGTCCACCTCAGCCTCCCAAAGTGCTGGGATTACAGGCATGAGCCACTGTGCCCAGGAGATGTATTTGAAATAAAAGTTCCTATGAGGCTTTTAAAATCTCAGGTGAGAAGAGCTGTGCGTCTGTCTTCCCCAGCCGAGCCCTCTGCTTGTGGGATATACCCCCTTTATCCTCCCTGGCACTTGGTTCTGACAGTCATCTCCCTTGGCCGGCCTCAGCCGATTCACCCCCTCAGCCTCCTGAGCCGAGCACTGGGCACTTATATGATCTCAGCCAGGATGGCACCTGTCACCCGCTCCTCTCCTTCTTATTGAAGTAAAGCTCCTTGAAGGTCTAGCCACGCCTGTGGTTGTCAAACTTCAGCGTGAGCACTTGCATTTCTGACAAGCTCCCGATGCTGACGCTGCTGGAATGGGACCCCGTTCAGAACCAGGGGGCCGCGCTCTCCTCTGACCTCACTCCTTTCCCCACGCTCTCTTTACAGCCTAAATGGTTCTGTGCAAGTTCCGCTTCACGTTCCACCACGTCCGCTTCCATCAAGTACAGCAATGACTTCCTACCTGACATTCAGTCCAGGCCTTTTTTTCTGCCCTGGATTCACTAGACCTCTCTGTGGCATAGGAGACCACTTGCCCATCCCCCCTGAACTGAGAGGGTTTTGCCTCCATTCTCCTTCGGGCCCATCTGCAAGGAGTCTCTAACACAGTGTCCACCTCCCGCTCCGTCCAGGAATCACAGGGTCCTGACACGCTCTCGGCTTTCTCCTTCTCTTTGATCTGGGCGTCTGGGCCTCTCTGTGAAACCACAGCTGAGTTTCAGGCAGCAATACGGCTGCAGTCAGTGCAGCTGATCCACCAAATTGGCTGCATTGGTGGTGCAGCCAAATCCACCACAGTCAGAAGGGACTTTGATGGCTCAGTGAGGTCTTGAAGAATCCCAGCCATCTTCTGAGACTCCACTTATCCCAGGACAGGTTCCCCACTTACTCCTTGGATCCATTGTTTTCAAGAAAAGTCCTTAGCTGTGTCTTTTTTTAATTTCATTTTCTTTGCTCTTGTATCCTTTTTATCCTCTTTCTTTCCTTTATTATTTTTTATGGGATCACTGTCCTTGACTCCTTTTTATAGGAAGGTTGACCTTGACTTGGGGAATGCTGAGATTAAACTTCAAGGTATGTAGGAGATCTTAGAGCTATGTGCAAAAACTCAGAAAACTTGGCTCTTCCTTTAGAAGGAAGCTGAATGCATATTTGGCTACCTGAGTGAGAGTAGAATTGAATGAAGGAGGAACACTTACTGGTAAGTGCAAGTGTGGGAAATTGTGCAATTTGGGGTCACCGAGTGCTTGTGCCACAGTCCTCGCTGGAAGTTTTTTGACTTCTCTCGTCTTCCTATAGAGAATTTCCACAGTGAGGACCGACTTAGAAAATGGAAAGAAGAAGCCAGGCAATGTGCTTTCTGTAATTCCATAACTAGGGAGCAGAATGACCCTTCGGGTCTGAATGCTGAGAGAGTGGCATCTGGGAGAAGGAAGGTGGATCCTGGTGGCCACAGCCACTGACGTCTGGCACAGGTGCACAGAGGGGGCCTCCAGCACTCCCATGGCCCTGTCTTGGCCATGGCCCAGTCGTGCCTCTGGCTGCTTTGTTGGTCCAGAGCCTTGTTCCTGTCTTCTGTGGAGCCTGTGATCCACTTAGCACCTTCCAAGGCCCCGCCCTGCTCAGTGAGCTGAGGCTTTCCTTGTTCACTACCCCGAGACCCACAGGTCCTCTGTCTGCAATTCTCTGCTTCTTTCCAGGGTTCTGTTTCAGTTCATCCTTTTCAATATTTCATCAGTGAGCCGTAGAAGGTGTTCTACTAAAACAAACAAACTTATCCAACTTGAGGATGACAAAAGCTGGGTGGTGGTAAAGAGGTCTGGAGGAAGATGTTAACAAATGGGAAATTAAATTCCACACAATTATGATAAGTAAAATAAGGAGATAAAATGACTCCTCAAGTAGGTTAAACAAACAAGCCTCTATTAAAATATTGAAAAGGCAACCCAGCGGTACGCTGGTAAATGTTTAACAACTGGTTCTCTACAACTAAAAACAAAAACAAAAACCCAGTTTGTCATGTCTGCTAATTTCCTACTGTGGCTGATTTCAAGCTACCACTGGCTCACAGAACTGCCGGAAATTTGAGACTTGGCTCTGGTACACGCAGGCCCAGCTCCAGGGAGCTGTGGAACCGCTGTGGAGTGCATCCTGCATGGCTCCAAGGGCTCTGAATGCTTTAATTTATCTTAGTCTCCAGGGGCATGCCACAAGGAGGTCGGCTAGAAAGTGTGGAGCAGGGATGGGAAGCCATAGGCTGGGCTCAGCCGGGATCCCTGGCTGCACTGGACGTGTGGAACAGGAAGGATCAAGGCATCAGATTGCTCTGTAGGGCAACATCGCATCTGAGGTACCATCTCCAAGGGCAATTTGTCTCTGTTTAAAGAGAAGCAGCATAAAATACACAGCATTCCGAGAGTTCTGCAAATGGAGCTCAGAATGTCCGTCACCAGTCATGGCTGAAGAAGAAACCAGGAGGAGCTCTGTGGTTGTGTTCACACTGCTGAGGCTAAAAGCATTTGGCCCGGGTTCTGCAAAGATGCTTTATTTTAGATACACAGACAGCAGCATTCTGAGTCATGTTCTGGGATATGGAAGATCCATGTAGAGTTAGTCCAGTTCTTAGCGGCTTTTAGTGACCGCCATGCCCTAAGAATTGGGCTGACTCTACCCTCTTCCACATCACAACCCAATTCCACTCGCTCCTCTCTGTCTTTTCTTCATCGGGCTGGGGAGAGGGGATGCAATTACACTCCCAGGAAGGACTATAGAAATGTGACCGTGTATTCACTGAGGAGTCCTATGCAATGTCATCCTGCTAACAGGCTTCTGAGTGACAACATCCCTTCCGCAGCCTTGCTCTCTGTTTTTCTACTTATTTTCATTATGTTTCCCTTTCTTTTCCCCACAGGGTTCTTTACTCACTATTGCCCCTCTTCTTCTGACCTTGTGTTCCTGCATCCTGGCCTTCTGCTCCTCCTCCACCTTCACCTCTTGTTTTCTCAGTTCCTTCCTTCTCAATCCCTTGGTCAACCTCAGCTATCGTTTGTACCCCAACGACTCCCAAACTTCCCTCTAGAATGCAGCGCTTCCTCCCCAGTCCCACAACTATCTCTGAGCCACCCTCTGCATATTTCCCATGCATACCCAAAGCCAACCAGTCCAAGGCTCATCAAAGACCCTTCAGACCCCCATCGAGCTCCTCCTCAGTTCGTGGGGCCACCGTCCCCCAGAGAAGCCCACTCCTGAGTATCGCCGTCCCCAGTTCCTTCCAGGCAGTGGCTCCGGGACCCGGAATTTCTGACTACTTTTTATCCCTTAAGCGCTTGCCTGCCTCCACCCCATCCCTGCTGCCCCTGCCCTGAGCACACAGCCGTCCACCTCTGCACCTCTGCATGGATTCCTGCAGGAGTCCACACCCGGGGTCCAGGCTGTTGTTCTGCCGCCCAATCCTACAGGTGTGTTCTCATCAAGGGCACTTGTGTACAAATTCTGTTCAGGATGACCCTTGGCTGGAAGGCCCTTAGCTGAAATTCTGCTCACAACAGCCTTCCTGCGGCATGTCTGCCCATGCCTATGGCTGCCTTCGCCAACACCACAACTGCAGTGACTTTAAACAGGGTAAATCTATTACCTCACAGTCTTGAGGTCAGGAGTCAAATGTGTGTCTCCCTGGGCTAAAATCCAGTTGCTGCAGGACCGTACTTCTTTCTCGAGGCTCCGGGGAGAACCCTGTCCTTGCCTTTTCCACCTTCATTTTCACATGGCCCCTTCCTCCGGCCTTGTAGTCAGCAGTGACCTATCGAGTCTCTGGACTCCCTCTTGAATCTTCTGCATTCCTCTTCCACATCTAAGCGCTCCTGTGATCATACCGGGCCCACATGATGGTCCAGGACAACCCTGGCTTTCAGGTCGGCTGATTGGCAGCCTGATTTCCAGCTGTAGCCTTAGTCCTCCTTTGCCATGAACATGAGAATCTCACAGGTCCCAGGATTAGGGTGAGGGCATCTTTGGGGTTCCATTACTCTGCACACCACTACGGCTTCCAGGATAAGGTGAAACACCCCCAGCCCTAGCATCAGAGGCTCCATCACCTGACCCTCCCCTGCCCTGGCCTGAGCTTCATTCTTAATCAGTGTTACAGGCGGTTTCCCCAACAATCCATTCTCACTCTGACTTCAAGGCTGTTGGAAACACCACTCTGTCTTCCCACATCACCATTGTCCCTCTCCCTGCTCTTCCGGCAGCTGACACCTGCCCGTCTCAGGCTCCACAGCCCTTCCTCTGAAAGTGTCAGAGGTGTTTAAACCAGAGCAACTCCATATTGAGTAGGAGCTGGGTAAAATAAGGCTGAGATCGACTGGGCCGCATTCCCAGATGGCTAAGGCATTCTAAGTCACAGGATGAGATGGGAAGTCGGCATCCTTGCTGATAAAACAGGTTGCAGTAAAGAAGCCAAAACCCACCAAAATCAAGATGGCGATGAGAGTGACCTCTGGCCGTCCTCACTGCTGCACTCACACCAGCACCATGAGAGCTTACAAATGACACGGCAACGTCAGGAAGTTACCCTAAATGGCCTAAAAAGGGAAGCATGAATAATCCACCCCTTGTTTAGCATGTCTTCAAGAAATGACCCTAAAAATGGACAACCAGGCTGGGTGCGGTGGCTCACGGCTGTAATCCCAGCACTTTGGGAGGCCGAAGTGGGTGGATCACGAGGCCAGGAGATCGAGACCATCCTGGCTAACACGGTGAAACCCTGTCTCTACTAAAAAATACAAAAAAAATTAGCCAGGAGTGGTGGCGGGTGCCTGTAGTCCCAGCTACTCGGCAGGCTGAGGCAGAAGAATGGCGGGAACCCGGGAGGCGGAGCTTGCAGTGAGCTGAGATCGCGCCACTGCACTCCAGCCTGGGCGACAGAGCGAGACTCCATCAAAAAAAAAAAAAAAAAAAAAAAAAAAAAAAAGGAGGACAACCAGCAGCCCTCACAGCTGTTCCGCCTATGGAGTAGCTGTTCTTTTATTATTTTACTTTCCTAATAAACTGCTTTCACTTTATGAATTCGTGTAGAATCCTTTTTTGTGCAAAATCCAAGAATCCTCTCTTCGAGGCAGACATCCCCCTTGGCCTCATGAAAACTGGTCTTTCAGAGACCACCGTGGAAGGAGGGGAATCGGTGACCCTTCCTTGTTTGCTTGTGTCTCCCTGAACAGACCCTTGAAGCCCACATCCAAAGCAAGCATTTTAAACAAATCCAGATTCTGTTGAGAGAAGAAAATGCTTCCTGACGTCAAAAGTGAGTTACCCAAGTGAGGCAGGACATGAAGTGGTTGTCAAAACAATGGACTCTGAGAGGGAAGAGTAGAACCAGACGCGGGGTAAAAAGGAGGGTGACTGACTGCAGGACGGCCAAGGTCCAGGGTAAAAAGGAGGGTGACTGACCGCAGGTGGAGAGGAAGGTGGGTGGGCGGGCAGTGGCCATGGATGGCCCTGATGCCTGAGCAAGTTGCATCGGGGCTCACACAGGCAGAGCAGAGGAAACTGAAGAGCCGGCCCAGCCCCAACCCTTGCCCGTGCCACGTGGGAGAGCCAGGCCACACCTGCAGAACCGCGGGACAGGTGAGCACGCAGGTTCCCCGGGGAGGACACATCTTCCCACTGCCCTCTGGGGGTTGCGGGGTGAGGAGTGTCCACCAACTGTGATCTGCCTGCGGCCCGTGGATTGTCCACCCAACAGGACCCTTCTGTGCCCCAGGACTGTCTGAAGGCTTTGCCGTGAACATGCCTCTCAATGGCCCAGGTCACATATAAGCCCCTGCAGGAGAAAGATGTGGAAACGGAAGCTCCCTGTCCAGCATCCAAACTTGGATGGGTTTTGCAGATGGAAGCTGAGTCTGTTTCACCTGCTCAGTAACACAGGCACACGTCCAGGTGTCGGTACCAAGCTCCAGACCAGAGCCAGGGCGTTGGCTGGTGCACAGTTCCCAATGTCATTCCCCTTCGGGTGACGCTGCTTTTTACTGGGGGGTGGGGATTGTCAGTTGGTCCCCTACTGCCTAAGACCCGAGCATTTATTCTGATGTAAAATATAATAGTTAGTTAATCTACAATGGTTAATATGCTCCTGCATAATAGGAATGTGAGTGTAATGGCATACATTGACCCTTGAAATTACTTTATAACCACAAAACGTGACTAACCTGCCAGCAGTCTGAGCTGGGACGTGTGAATTTTAAGAGATTGTAGTGGTTCCCAGACAGCAACCTCAGGACAGAGCCTGGCAGGCACCTCTGCATGACTTGAAGAGCTTTGAAGACTGCTGGTCACCCTTTGCCACCACCACAGACGGGCTAATCCATTCATTCTGCAGAGAACCATATAGTTAGAGAATCTGGTCACCATTTGCCACCACCACGGACGGGCTAATCCATTCATTCTGTAGAGAACCACATAGTTACAGAATTTTATCATTTTAGGTAAAGGAAAATGCAGGTGTGGAAACTATTGGATCAGGACCTGTTAGCGGGTTAATTTGGCAACTGTTTTTGAAGAAAGGAAAGCTCCTTTAGGTGGTGCCAACCATGCAAGAGAGGACTGTAAGATACCAAATTCCATTAGCTTCTGGAACTCATTTTTTGATCTAAGTAATGACACAAACACACTCTTTAAAGTACCAACTCAGCGTGTGTAGGACCTGAGTGGAAGAAGGCAGCAGGGAGGCTCTGTCCCCCTGGAGGGAATAGGTTCTGCCACCAGCCACAGGTGAGCCCCAGAAGGACCAGGGCCTGACCAGAGGGTCCTGTACCACAGGTGTCCTCGCCTCCCGGAGGACCCTCGGCTTCCTCCCCAACCTGGACACATCCAGACAAGACCAGGCACCAGTAGGAGGGGATGTCATTGCAAGAGGTGGGCCAGGCAGCCTCTTGGTTCTACAAACCCAAAGTTATCCTTCCTCACAGAAACGCAGACACCAGGGCTCCAAGGGACACCAGCAAAGGTGAAGCTAAGGCAAGCAGCACAGCCTGGGAAACCCCTTCCTCCCTCCCCAGGCTGAAGAGTCCTGTCCACACTGAGATGGAGAGCCAGGGTTCCCCACCCGCTCCCCTCCTCCCTGACCGCAGCCCCAGGAAGCTCCTCCTGCCCCAGATGCCACCAGCAGAATCCAGTGGAACCCAGCGCAGCACAGAAACCAAGACGACCACGATAACACCAGGACGTGCTGCTACGATGGGAAGTTTAAGGACTCGGGGTCTCCTACCGTAACACAAAATGCCCAGGACACAGCGAAAAATCACTGATTATCCCAAGAACCAGGAATATCACACCTTGAACAAAGGCAATCAACCGTCACCAAACCCTGAGATGAACCAGATGTCAAAACTGTGGCCAAGGATTTCTAAGGGCCGTCATAATAGTAATCCAACAACCAGTTACAAATTATCTTGAAACAAATGAGAAAAAAATAGCAAAGACATGGAAGTTATGCTAAAAACAAACTGAAATTATGTAGCTAAAAAATACAATCACTGAATACATAAAACTCGCCAGCAAAGCATAGATGGTAGAGCACAGGGTCCGTGGCTATGAGAATGGGTTGGTGGGATTTACGTGATCTGATGACAGAGAGAAGATGGAATTTAAGAATCCCAAAATAAACAGAGCTCAGGGACCTATGGAACAACAACTGAAAAATCCCAACTTTTATCTCTTAAGAATTCAGGAGGAAGAAGAGAAGAGAGTGAGATAAAAGAGGATTTGAATAAAATAATGACTGGAAACTTCCCAGATATGGCAAAAGATGTAAACACATAGACTCAAAGAGCTGCATGAACCCCAAAGAGGATAGACTCAAGTAAATTCAGGCTAATGTGCCTCACAATTAAACTCCTGAAGAGTAACAAAGCAAAAGTCTTGAAAGGGACAGGAGCTGAACGATGCGTTATCCACAGAACAGCAATTCAGATGACAGCAGACTCTCCCTCTGAAACTGCGGAGGCCACACACAGTGGCACAAGGTTTTCCTCACGCTGAATGAGAAGAAGCATCAGCCACAGATTCTGTATCTAGTGAAAAGATTCTTCTGTAATAAAGGGAAAATAAAGACACTCTTTTGATGAGAAAAACAACGGGAATTTGTGGCCAGCAGACCTGTCTTTAAAGACTGGCTTAAGGAAGTCCTAAAAGCAAAACGAAATAGCACCAGAGTTTGGGAGCATTACAAAGGAGAAGGAGACAGCAGGAAGAGCCTGTTCTTCCCATCTGCGTTGATACGGTCTGGATTTGTGTCCTTGCCCAAACTTCATGTGGAATTGTGATCTCCAGTGTTGAAGGAGGGGCCTGGTGGGAGGTGAGCCAATTAAACTTCTTTTCTTTATAAATTACCCAGTTTCAGGTATTTCTTTATAGCAGTGAGAGAACAAACTCATACAGAAGTCATCTATTTGATAATTGCCAGATAATTCCAACAACATCTGAGAGTTAAGTCAACCGTATTTAAGAAGTGGGGATAGTGGGGATGGTGGGGGAACCAACGGAAGTAAAGTTAACCTGCTGCACTTCAGGGTGACACAGCGGCGAAACTGAGGTACAAAGGCTCCTAGAGAAATTTCTAAGAAACACGCACAAAGCAATGCAGTAAAAACACTGTAAATAAGTGCAACTGAATCCTTAGTCAAGCACAGTACTACCTAGGAAGGCACTAAAACAAACAGAAATAAGCAACTGGGTCAGACACACAAACAAATAAAATGGCAAATTTGAGCACTAATCAATAATTAACTTAAGTGAAAATAGTGTTATGTAACACCAGTTAAGAAGTAGTGATGATCAGAGTGGCTTAAAAACAAACAAAAAATAAAATAAACACACACAACAATATGTTTTCACAAGAAATACATGCAATGCCAAAGACAATTTGAAACTAAAATTAGGAAGTAGATATGTTATGCAAGCACACAAACATGTACACACTCCCCCAAGACATGGCTACATTAACATAAGGTAAATCAAGCTTCCAAGCAAAGAAAATTACCAGAAACAAAGAGGAACATTAATAAGGATACAAAGATCAATCCAGCAGGAAGACAAAATGATCTCTAATGTGTATGCACCAAAAAATCGCAGGGGATCTCCAAAATTCCCCTAGAATTAATAAGTGCTTCTACTTTGGCTCCAGGATGGTAGGCAAACAGACGAAAATCAATCACACTTCTCTTTACCACTAACGATGAGTATGTGATTACCAAAGTTCACAATTACCATGTATAACTGCTCCAAAGAAAATGAAATATTGTCTACCGCCACAATACCCTGCACGCGTCTGATCTCAGAAGCAAAGCAGGGTCGGGCCCGCTCAGCACCTCCATGGGAGAAAGTGAAATGCTTAGGTATAAACACAGCATAACCCATATAGGATCCAGATGCTGAAAATTATCAAATGCTAGTGAAATAAAGATCCATATACATGGAGAGACATGCTGTGTCCATTAATCAGAAGATATCACAGAGAGAGGTTAATTTTCCCCAAACTGATCTATAGGCTTCATTCTATTTCCTTCAAAATCCCTGCAAGATGTTTCATAGACATCCTACAAGCTCATTCTGAAATTTCTGTGGAAGAGCACAGAAACTACAATTACTGAAACAGTCTTTAACAGTAAAAGCATAAAACGTGAGAGATCATTCACCTCGATATTAAGTATTTCTATCTAGTAATAGTCATCAATACAGTATAGTATTTATACAATGATAGATTCATAGTTCCATGGGACAAAATAGAGAACCCCAAAGTAGACCCAAACAATTATGCCCAACTGAGTATTGACAAAGGTACTGTCAAATTCATTAGAGGAAATACCGCGTTGTCAATCAACGGGGCTGTATTGGACATTCATGAGCAAAAACAAACAAACAAAAAATACCCTTCAACCAAAACCTCACACATTATACAAAAACTAACTCAATACAGCTTAAATGTTTTGTGAAAACATTTACAAAAAAATAATAGAGAACATTTCCTGCATTTGGGACTTGCTATTAGACTTGACACTGAAAGCATATTCTGTTAAAGAAAAAATTTGGTAAATTTGACCTCATCCAAACTAGAAACTTTGCTCTGTTAAAGCCTGTTAAGACAATGAAAAGACAAGCAATGGGCTGGGAGAAAATGTTTGCAAGCCACCAATCTGAAGACGAGCTCATTTCTATGATATACGTGACATTCTCAGACCTCAACAGTGAGAGCACAAACCATCCAACCGGAAAGTGGACACGAGACATAAACAGACATTTCACCAAAGAGGACATATGATGGCAATAAGCACATGGAAAGATGTTCAGCATTATCAGCCAATAGGGAAATGCAAATTAAAACTGCATGAGACACCACGACATACCTAACAGGAAGCTGAAAATTAAAACAGGTTGAAAACACCAAATTTTGGCCAGGATGGATCATTCTTCTATTGCTGTTGGGAATGCAAAATGGTACAGCCCCTCTGGAAAACAGTTTGGCAAGCTCAGAAAAAGCTACCACATATGCTAGCACTGAAATTAAACTTCTTGGCATTTATCCCAGAGAAAGGAAAACTGAGGTTCGTACAAAATTCTGAACGAAAATCTTTGTAGCAGCTCTACTCGTGACAAGCCCAATCTAGAAGCAGCCCCAGTGTCCTCCAACGACTGAATGATTCGACAAACTGCAGTACGTCATATCTTGAAATACTACTCAGCAGTGAAAGTGAATTACTGATACACACAAGTTAGATGCGTCTGAAAGGAATTACGCTGCGTGATAAAAGCGAACTTCCCGAAGCCTGCATCATTTACAGTTCCATTTATGTCACATTTTGACAAAAGGGTAGAGGTGGAGAATGAATGGGATGGTCAGGGTGGATGGTGGTGGGAGAGAGGAGGCAGGAAGGCTGGGTATGGTGGTAAAAGGCGGTGTGAGGGCTCCTGGCACTGATGGAATGCTGTGTATCTCGACGAATCTCCACACATGATACAATTACATGGAGCTAAACACACACAAAAACACACTGTGTAAAACCGGAGAAAGCCAGACATAACCAATGGACTCTACCAAACTCAATTATTTGGCAGTGATATTGTTCTCTAGTTTTGCAGGATGTTGCCCTTTGTGGAAACTAGATTCATGGTACATGGACTCTCTCCAAATTACTTTTTACAATCACAAATAAATCTGCACTCATCTGAACATAGAGTGATCAATTAAAAAATAAAACGTGGGGCAATGTGATAGCTACATGCTGAACCTCAAAAGAAGACCTTCATGTTATCAGTCTATCTTTATATTGTAAACGGGAGTAATTGGCTTTATGTATCTAAATAAAATCTTGCACATATTAGTAAAATATGGATTCAAAATACTTAATATTAAATATCAGTGTAAACAAGAGAATGTGTTATATTCCAGATACGTATTTTAATTAACTTTATAAAAATAATGGCTTTTAAATTCTGGTCATGAGTCTTTGTGCAAAAAGCATCGGGGGGAGTTTGAAGAAGCCGAAGGATGGAAGAGTTAATCTGTGTTGCTCCGAAGACAGCCATGTTGGTGAATACCGCAGGTCTGATGTCTGATTGGAATATATATTTATATGAATTTATTCAGGATTCTTTTGTTCTGATATGCCAACACAGAGTGACATTCTCAAAAGTGTGGAGTGGAGAGAATTATATCTACAGCACACGTGATTTCAATTTATTCTTTATTTTATGATC